>NC_082668.1:87683225-87986255 GCF_025265405.1 Mesoplodon densirostris
AAGGAGACGGTGGTTAACAGAATGAGCTCTGGATAAACCTGGTATATGTTCAGATCCTGGGTCTGTCACTCTGACTGTATGACTCTGGGTGAATTACCTACTCACTCTAAACTCTTCTGCAAAATTTGGGGATGAACACAATAGTATGTCCCTGGAGTTATGATGGTTAATAATAGGAGTGGCAGTGGTGTTACATTTAATAGGAATAGGCTTGGGGAAAATATAAATTTGGTTTTGGAGGTGCCTCATAAATATCCAAGAGGAGGTGCCATGCAGGCAAGTGTGTGTGTGTGTGTGTGTGTGTGTGTGTGTGTGTGTGTGTGTGTGTGTGTCTAGGAGTGTTTCAAAACAAAACAAAAGAAGATAGACTTGGCTGGAAAACCAAACTGAAGAAAAGAATCACAAGCATGATTTTGATCGTGTGCTCGTTTGTTTCATGAGCTCAGGCTGGTAGTGAGATCAAAGTTCACAGAGAAATCAAGAAAATTGTTATTTCAGGACCACAGCTTCTAGCTTAGGCAGGCACACTTTAAAGGTGTGTCACTCTTCATATCCAAAGACCATAAATGTGAATGCTGCATTCAAGAGCAGCAGGGGTAACATTCTAAGTACTGGTTCCTTGGTACAAGGGGCATGTAAATAACATAGAAGTCCCCGGGTTATACAGTTAGCATCAAAACTTCAATCTCAGCGTAACATTTGTTTCAAAGGATGAGTACATTCTTGGCAGCTCCGAGGTTGTTGAGGACCCAGGCTTTAAGGGAAAAAGTCAGAGCTTTAAGGACAAAAAAATTGAGCTTTGACTTCACTGGCATTTGTCTTGTTCTGTGGAGAAAGAAACAAATCACAGTGGATAATGATAAAAATGCACATTAGCATTTTGTTGGTATTGCAATTTGCTTCGGTTCTGCTTGTTATAGGGTTCACTTGAAAAGGCTTCCAAAGCCCCTCTGTATTAGTCTCAATGTGAGATATCATCTCCTTTATTGCCTAACATCCTAATAATTTTATTTTCAGGGGCCTAATGTTCTCATTTTTTTTTTCCTGTGGCGTGTCTAATGCTGCTGCTAAAACGAACATCTTGGCAGTAAACAAGCCCAAAACAATTATCATGGCACAATGCACTGAATAATTATGCCTATGGGTATAAATATCACAAAGCAAGTGTGAAAAGCAGCCCTGCTCTATCTGTACTTGTAAATCGGTGTATCCAGCAGGAATACTCTGGGGACTGCTGAAGTGAGGGCCACGCCTGCTGTCAGATTTCTTGGAAAGGGAACTGATCAAGCATCCCCCAGTCTCAGTACCTAATATTCTGTAAAGTGCCTTGGCAGATCCAAAGCAGGTCAAATGCACACAATCATTGCACTCTTAGAGCTTATGCTTTAAAGTGAGAGGCAGTGAAATCATGGGAAAATATCTAAAATGAAACAGACACACATTAAAGGACAAGTCATAGGAAGAGGCCAGGCATAGGAAACTGCGAGTGCCAGCACCCTGGGGTGGGAACAGTGTTGGCCTATTTCTGGAACAGAAAGAAGCTTGATGAACAAGAGGGAGATGGCCAGAGTTGAGGTTGGAGAGGTAGGAGAGGTCCAGATTAGGAACTTTTATGGGCCTTGGGATGTGTTTGGGATTTTATTCTTATTGCAGTGGGCTGTGATTAGAAGGCTCAAAGCAGGAGAGTGATTCAAACAGTTATGATTATTCCTGAGACCTTTCGGCATCACTGCTACAGAGCAGTAGGATGGCTCCCCGCTGCCCCTCGACACCCTTCTCCTTGGGATGGATGCTTATTTGGGACTTTGGTTGACTTTCCAGGCAGACGGATTTTCCCTTGTCTCAATATCCTAGGTGAGGAAGGGATAGTTTGCCCCAGGCTTCACACTACTTGGGGCCATTCCTAACCCTCCCAGTTAGAGAAGTAGGGTAATATTTGTATCCATATTTATATTTGCCATCCTGATGGAAGGGGCAACTTGAGGTAAGGTCGAAGAGACGGTGAGTTACTAGCTGGAGCCGTGTGAGAGTTGCTTTTCAAAAATGAACTTGAAAGTCTTTTATATAGTCTCCTCTGGTGTTTTAAACATAACAAGCCCGGTGATATATCTTAGGAAACTTGATGACATTGACTGAATCTAAAGGGGAATATTCTTATCAAGTAAAAATCTATAATGAACACTGCTCTCTCTTTAGCATCATGGTTGTTAAGTGACCCAAGTCATCGTAACTGGGTGATGAATCACAAACACTCACCAAGGACGCTCCATGCTGGAGCGTCAATTAAGAGATCAATTAAGTGTGTGCTTAGGACACAAGCAAAGTGGGCCATAAGGATTTTTTAAAATATTTTTACATTTCAACAAGAATTGACTTGATTCCCCATGCCAAAAGAGAAAAAGATTTTTAGAGATTTTCTTATTGTTTTGTGGTTTGGAATCATTTTTAATATCAATTATATGTGGGCAGGGATGAGGGCGCCATCTTCTTTTCCAGCTTTGGGCTTCTTGATCTGGTTCTGTGGACACTCTCCCTCCTTTGCATCGGGCTTTACTTATTGTCTGAATGAGTTTACAAGCTCATGCTTCAGACCCTTTCTTCGAAGGACAATTTCTGCAAAATCCTGGGACGTTAAACATAAGCTTTGTGTAGCCCAAAGAAGCAAGGGGCTGGGAAGAGTGGGGTCCTCAACTATCTCTGAGTTGGGGCAGTTTGAAACCTCAGAGTTGGGGATTCTGATGCCAGGGTGCTATTGTTCTCATTAAAGTGGGCGAGGGGACAACATTGTAAACATTTCATGCACAGTCTGGTAACTGTCATTCATCCACACACAATCATAAATGACCTGCAGCCATCACATCTACTGAGGGCAGAAACGGATCATCAAAAGTTATTCAGAATTGTTTGTAGATTTAAAAAAATAAATAAATAAACAAGTACAAAAGGGAATTAGAGAACAAAAGAGGCAGTTTCCAAACTTGTCTGCACATTAGAGTCATCTGGGGACCTTTTAAAGATTGCACCACACAAGCTATGCCCCAGACCGTCTGAATTACAGTCTCTGGAGGCCGTCATAGGCATCAGTACTGTTAATGCTCCCCAGGGAATTCCAGTGAGCAGCAGGCCTGGGAACTGCCGCCCTGCAGAACAGCCTCATTGAAGCACATGGCACAGGATGGGACTCGGAGAAACCAGGTTTCTAAATTCTACAGGTTAAGGGGAATTAGTTTAAAACTGGAAAACACCATTCCGATTAAAAACTGATTTTGAACATTGTCAATGGACATGTTATATACATATATATATATATTTATACAGACTCCAGAAATCACATGTATATTTACTCGTTAACCCAAAATATTTGCCAAAAAATTGGTATTTGTGGAGCACCTGCCAAGGATGCAGGTGGAAGGCCATGTCTTGCCATCATGTTCCAGGTGAGATCTCAGTCAAAGGAAGAGCTGGGCAGAATAATCGGGAAGGTCCATCTGACTTCCTGGGATTTTTCTTCTTGGATTTGTTTCTTTAGTACCAGCTGAGTGCCATGCTAAGGATACTCGTTCATAGAAATGTGAATCCTAAAACCAACAGGTGTGGCTCAGATTCGAGTTCCCCTCCGTGTGTACACTTTGGGCATTCCTAAAGGTGTTCAGGCCCGACACCGAAGATTCAGCTTCACCTGTTCCCCCGCTGAGAGTGGAACACAAATAGGTATTTTTGAACTAACTTGAAAGGGTTAAAGTTTTTTAGACCATCATCCTTGAAAAAAGTTCTTAAGTGTTTTCTCTAAGAATACTACATACATGTAGAAAATCTTTTATTTTAAATTCCTAGAATCAGAAGTAGCCAATGTGAACATTTTAGAATATTTTCTTTTAATCACAATTTAATCACATTTTATATATGCATGTATTAACACATACATATGAAAACTGGAGATCATACTGCATATGATTTTAATATGATTTTTTCACTTTTCATTAAATTGTGAGGATTCTTCCATGTTGTTAAATAGGAGAGATGATTTTAATGTATGAATAACATTCTACCTTACAGATACACATTTTAACCATTTGTTTCTTTTTTGCCATTAAAAACAGTATGTTTTTTAATTTGTTGACAATGTATTTATTTAAAGATAAAGATAGATAACTGGAAAAGTAAATTTATGAGGATAAACAATCATTTTAAAATATTTATATGTATGGCCAAATTTTCTATAAAGATTTCACCAATTTACACTCTGACCAGCCACTTACAAGAGCATTGCTTTTATTGTATTTTTGGCAGCACAGTGGTTTATCTTCTTTTTTATATATATTTGATAGTTTAATTATGTAAGCTTCAGGTATACAGCATTATAGTTTAACATCTGTATACACTACAAAATGATCACCACCACAAGTCTAGTTATCATCCATCACCATATAGTTGACCCCCTTCATCCACTTCGCCTACCCCCTTCCCCTCTGATAACCACTAATCTGTTCTCTATATCAAGGAGTTTGTTTTTATTTTGTTTTGTCTGTTTGTTGTTTTTTTTAGATTCCACATATGAATGAAATCATACAGCATTAGTCTTTCTCTATCTGACTTATTTCACTTAATAAGTCAGATCACACCTTCAAGGTCCATCCATGTTCTAATCAGTATAAAGTTTGAAGATTATTCTCAGTAGGAAACAGTGTATGAAGTTAGGGGTGTCTGAGTTCAAAGAAGTCAGAGGCAAGTAACACAATCTTAAATACAGTAAGTTATAACAGTCTAATTTTCACAATCACAGAATTTCTAAGGAGTTATTTGCTTGCAAGAAATGTCAAATAATATGTGACTTGAATAATAAATGTTTACTCATTTAATAAAAAACGAATAGTTTACTCTTCAAAAAAAAAAAAGGTCCATCCATGTTGTCCCAAATAGTAGGATTTCACTCTTTTTCATGGTTGAGGGATATTCCATTGTGTGTGTGTGTGTGTGTGTGTGTGTGTGTGTGTGTACACACCACATCTTCTTTACCCATTGATCTATTGATGGACACTTAGATTGCTTCCATTTTGCATGTATCTTTTCAAAATAGTGTTTTCATGTTCTTCAGGTAAATACCCAGAAGTGGAATAGCTGGGTCATATGGTAGTTCTATTCTTAAGTTTTTGAGGAATCTCCATACTGTTTTCCATAGTGACTGCACCAGTTTATAGTCCCATCAGCAGTGTTCAAGGGTTTCCTTTCCTCCACATCCTCTCCAACACTTGTTACTCCTGTCTTTTTCCTGATAACCATTCTGACAGGTGTGAGGTGATATCTCACTGCGGTTTTTTTTGTTTTGTTTTGTTTTTTGCGGTATGCGGGCCTCTCACTGTTGTGGCCTCCCCCGTTGCGGAGCACAGGCTCCGGACGCGCAGGCTCTGGACACGCAGGCTCAGCGGCCATGGCTCACGGGCCCAGCCGCTCCGCGGCATATGGGATCCTCCCAGACCAGGGCACGAACCCGTATCCCCTGCATCGGCAGGCGGACTCTCAACCACTTGCACCACCAGGGAGGCCCTCACTGCGGTTTTGATTTGCATTTCCCTGAGGATTAGTGATGATGAACATCTTTTCATGTGCCTGTTGGCCATCTGTATGCCTTCTTTGGAAAAATGTCTATTCAGATCCTCTCCCCATTTTTTAATTGAGTTGTTTTGTTGTTGTTGAGTTGTATGAGTTCTTTATATAGCTTGGCTATTAAGCCTTGTCAAGTGTATGGTTTGCAAACATCTTCTCCCACTCAGTAGGTGGCCTTTTCGTTTTGATTTTATTGCATTCTTTGTTTTAAAGTCTGCTTGGTCTGATATGAGTATAGTTACTTGAGCTTTCTTTTCATTTCCATTTACGTGGAATATCCTTTTTCGTCCCTTCACCTTCAGTCTCTGTGTGTACTTACTTCTGAAGTGAATCTCTTGTAGGCAACATATAGATGGGTCTTATTCTTTTATCCATTCAGCCACTCTATGCCTTTTGATTTGATAGCTTAAACGTTTTCTCTTTTAATTTAATTTGTTAGTTTGAACATGTTCAAACCCACAGAGAATTTGAAAAAAATATATAATGAATACTCATATACTCCCACCTGCCCTCATCACCTGTTACCCCTTGCAGTGCCCATTGCATTTCTTTTACACACATGCATTTCTCTTACATTTGTCAAATCATCTGAAAGTGGGTTGCAGATGTCATGACACATCATTCCAAAAACTATGGCATACATATCTCTTGTTTAATTTTGTATTCATTGGATTATAAGCACAGTGGAACATTTCATCCATGTTTTCATAAGTCATTTGTATTTGTATTTGTTCTGTGAACTGTCTGTTCATCTCCTTTGCCTACTTCTCCATTGATGATGTAGCACTTTCATCATCAACATCTATGATGCATGTGAGTGAAAGCTGCATCAAATGCTACCCAAATACCGCTCAAACCTCCTAACAAGGTGCTAGGCCCAGTACACACGGATAGCCAATGGTGTGTAAGAAATTTCCCTTGTGATTTAAGGTATGGCCTTGGCTATTGCTATTTCTGTCAGTGAGAAGAGAAGGCTTATATTCATCTCATTGACTGTAAACATTCTATTCATGGCCAGGGACTATGGAAAGAAGTGATTGAGGTTGAATGGGTAAGCACTGTAAAGCACACTATAGCTAGTAGGAGCAGAGAGAGTGTCTTGTCCTGGCAGTTAAATTGTTTTTTTGCCGTTTAGATGAAGCCCCCTAGGACAGGGGTCCCCAACCCCTGGTCCACGGCCTGTTAGGAACCGGGCCGCACAGCAGGCAGTGAGCAGTGGGCGAGCGAGGGAAGCTTGATCTGTATTTACAGCCGCTCCCCATCGCTCGCATTACCGCCTGAACAAACCCTATCACCCCCTCCAACCCTGTCCATGGGAAAATTATCTTCCACGAAACCGGTCCCTGGTGCCAAAAAGGTTGGGGACCGCTGCCCTAGGACACTGTATACTGTATTCAAAGATAAGTTTTACCAAATAAAACCACTGTCTCGAGGGCCACTATCTTGATATGTTTGCAGTTGGGATTTCTGCAAAAGAACTCTTTGCCATCCAGCTCCTGAGTCTGCACACCCTTGCTGAACAACTGTCCTGGGACCACCTGAGTCAGATGGGGTGGAGGGGGAGGCCTCTGGGTTTGCTGCATTTCAGCCGTCCTTCTCTCCAAGGCAGGGTTTGTATTTCTTTCTTCCTCAGTAAATTGTTAGAATATGTACCTGCGCTGAGTTTGCCAGCAGATAGATCACACCCGGCAGATTCCCAGCCTGGCAGTTACAGGTGGAAGAAGCTTTTGAGTTTCAGGCCCTGAGCTTTGCACAGCCATTTCCCCCTCCTAAGTTCCAGGGCACAGCTATTCGTCTTGTGGCTCTCTTTTTATTAGTGTAACATGTAATCCCAGAAATGGTGTGGTATTAAATGTCACGCACAGTTTGTGCAAGGCCTGGTCCTGATTCAAGTTACAGACATGAGCAATGCCTCAGGAAAGCAGGTCCCCTGTCTCCTCGTCCCCTCTGTCTGCCCGTTTCCCATCCGCCCATTCCCCTTCTCTCTCTTTCCTTTCCCCTTCCTCGTTTCCGTGTCTTCCTGCCCCCAAGACAAGATTTGCAGGTATTGCCCCCATAGTTTCCAGAAGCTCTGTCTTATATCTTGCAAAACACACTTCTTCCACAGAACCATGAAATAAGAAGGTAACAGAAGGAGAGTGCAGAGATCAGGCAGGTTTCACGGTTCTTAGGCCAGTTATTAAGCTCTAACAAAAACAGGGGACTCTGACAAAAACAGCTCCAAACATGCCAACAAAGCCCCATTCCAGGGACAAAAGCGATCAAATGTGCTTATGATGTGTGTTCAAGTTGGCCTCTCTACCGTCTCAGAATCTCCACACTCATAACCACGGATGAACCTAGAGAGCTGCTTCCTTCGTTCAGAGGGAATAAAAGCATCTGTCTTTGGAGGCAGTGCTGCGAACAGACCTATCCCAGAGAGGCAGGGACTTTGCCGCCACTGGGACGCCCTGCTCTGCCCTGCGAGCAGCTCTCCTCCTAGGCCCTCCCAGGAGCCAGCCATCCCCCACTCACATAAAACATGCCAGCCTGAGGGGACAGAGGGCACCAGCTGGTGTGACCACAGACAAGTTCCGTCAGTCACTGCCTTCTTGTCTGGAGCAGGAGGTTGGGACTTTGAGGAAAACCGCATATGGCCAAGCCAGGCCACCCCTGTGCAGCTCTGAGACTTAGTGAGGTAGCTTTTGGGAAATGCATCCAGCTCTGCGAAAATCTGTTGCCCTCTTTGCCCTAGTTAAGACCTTTAGAGGCTTCTATTAGCACTTGGCTATCTATTATCATTCTCCTATGGCCTCCTCAAATTTTAACTTAAACTGATATTTATTTATGGGACTATATACCTGTTATACTTAAATATTCATTACAGAAATTTTATGGAATATGAAACACCACAAAGAAGAAAACGAAATCCCAATCCCATAATTCTGAAATAACCACTGTTCATAATTTGATGTCTTTGTTTCTAACATTTTATATGCTTAAAATTACATATTTTTCTTTACCAAAATGCGATCATTCTGCACATACTGTTTTATAGCTTTGTTTTTCTCATTTAACATTGTACTATAAGCATTTTTCCATTTCATTAAGTATTCTTCTATAACATAATTATATCGGTTACAGAATATTCCATCTTCTGAGAAGGTCATTGTTTATTCATCAGTACCCTATTTGTAAACATCATCTAGGATGTTTCAAGTAGTATGCTACTATAAATAATATTTAAATGAACATCCTTATGGCTAAATCTTCCAAATCCCTGAAATTCTTTCTTAGGACAAAAGGTTGGAAATAGAATCATAGACATAGTAGGTATGTACATTTTGATACATGTGGTAACATTACCCACTAAATACAATATGCCAACTTATATTCCATCCCCAGCTCCCCAACTAGATTATGAGCTCTTTTGAGGCCCACGAATATGTGTCCCCAACAGTGGGGACAGTGTTGGGCATACAGTACAAACCTGTGCTTCAGTTTCTTCATCTGTGAAATAGACATAATAATACCTACTTTGGAAAAAAACAGAATTTATCACATAGGGTTCATTTCATGAGGATTATGCGTTAGCACATTAAAGCCTGAGCCCAGTTCCTGACACATAAAACTCAATAAATATTAGCCTAGTGTAAGAACTTTACTATATGGGGATTCTTCTGTATGAGGTGTTGAAAGGATTAAGTAAAACAATGTATATAACGTGTTTGGGCCAGTGCTCAACACATACTAATTACTCAGTAAAGAGCAGTTATGGGGACTTCCCTGGCGGTCCAGTGGTTAAGACTTCGCCTTCCAATGCAGGGGGTATGGGTTTGATCCCTGGTCGGGGAGCTAAGATCCCACATGCCTTGCAGCCAAAAAACCAAAACATAAAAAACAAAAGCAATATTGTAACAAATTCAATAAAGCCTTTAAAAATGGTCCACATCAAAAAAAATCTTTAAAAAAAGAGCAGTTATTGAGAACCAGACAAGTCTGTTTTAGGGGCACGTAGGCAACAAAGAGGAGGGTTGAAAGTAAGTATGTTGGAATCAGGATACAGCCTGAAGGACATATTCTTCTCTAGGGAGACTCAGGTTGGGAGATGAGGAACATAGAAAGGCAGACCAGACAGTGGAGGGGTTGGGAACTCAGGCAGACAGACAGCAAATGGGGCACCAAGAGGGCAATGACTCATTTTGAGAAAAACATCCACCCCAGCCAGGAAGTTACTAGTGACAAACTTCCTGTGATATAAGGGATCAATGTCTAAGTCTGGCCAGGCTGTGACCTAAAAGTAAAAATAAATGAATTGATCCCTATGTCTTACTCAGATAAGAATATGACAGAACTGATACTCCCATTGCTAGAGGAAAGACAGATGGTCCCTCCGTGTTCAAGTTCAGCTTCCTTTCCGGGATAGAGAATTTACTTCTGTGTCTGCTACAGGCTGCGAATCTATTATTCGAGATAATTAGGCATCCAGGCATTGTGAGCAAGGTTTTCTGCTGTCTAGCAGACTACCCAACGCTTGACCAAATTGTTCTTAAGTCTGGAGCTTTTATTACTTTAGAAAAACCAGGACAAAGAGCATTGCTCATAACAGTGAATTAATTACCTGACTTTTTCTTTTTCAGATGTTAAGTGTCCATGGTTTCTGTTGAGAGTACATTTTAAATGCTTTTCTATTACCATCTACTTTAAAATGAGCAAAACATGCCAGTAGATTATGGATAAGCTTTAGGTAGAATCTACTTTTCATTTATGGTTTGTGTAGGTCAAATGAAAATAAATGCCAGAGAAGCACACACGTCCTGAAATATACTGCGGTCTGTCTGGGAAAGCAAAGTCAAGACCATTCCAAAGCTCTGAAGTAAAGAACACCTTAATTTTGACTGTAAAACAAGTTTTCCTTTTTAATCTACCCTCACTGGCATCATGCAGCGATCCTCAGCGTGAAGCCCTGAACCTGACTCTCCCTGAGAAGCAATCCTGGCTCTCTTTGGATATTTGACATGGATCTAATTATTGTGGTTTTTCTATAGATCATTCCAGAAACAGACAACCAAGGCTCAGGTGGAGCTCTCTGGTGGGGTTAGAAAAGGAAGGGGTGCAGGCAAAGCTTATGATTACTTGCCATGGCTTTATCGTAAAGGTCCACCTGTAACTTCATTCACACAGTGAGAGCACCTAGGCCTCTGTCATCTTTAATAACTCAACCACCATTATGTGATCCTGCCTCTAAATCACTGGAATATTTTAAAAGTCAGATATATGGAGCGGAAAGTAAGGATATTTATCTAACTTTGCATACTAAAGATAAACTTTTGAGTTGGCAGTCACGATAAAAAAGAAAAAAAAATGCATCGGTTATAGCTTTTCTGAATGAGACACCGGTGGAGATCTTCTCACACTGTGCTCCATGACAGTAGAAGACTTCTGGGCTTCCGAGGGTTAAGGGGCAAGCAGAAGTCACATTGATGCTTGGAATATGAATGAGTAAAGCCTTAAATGTAGTATTAAAACGAGACTACTCTGACTTTTCTTTGCTTAAGAAAAAGTGGCTAAACTTTTCTGCTTGAATGTATACATTCCCCTCCTCCTATCCCCACATAGCCTGTATATACATATTTCTGTGATAATCAAATTTAAGATGAAAAATCCATAAAGGGTAAGCCTGAGCAAAAGTAACTATAGGGCAAGTCCAATTAAATTCTTATGATTCATTAAACAGCCATTAAAATAACCCATCAGGGCTAAGCTATTGGGGTGGTAAGTGGTGCATCTCTACATCACCAGTGAATTGCTTGGAGCTTTGCCCTGCAGGCATCGTTTCTGTTGGGAATCACGCAGGAAGAAAGCAGCACAGACGGGAGCCTCTTCATTCCATTGTTGGGGAAGATTCTTAGAAAGGAAGGTGTAACCTGAAGAGGGAGTGATTTCTGTGCTGGGACCCAGACTTTGGCAGAAGGTTCTGGCAGAATAGACCTACTTGAGTGCGCTTTGTACATGCGTGATGCGCCATCTAGTGGTTAAGTGACCCTAACGTTAATGAAAAGGAAAATGGTCTTTTCTGGCCCCTTATGCTTCCAAACTCTCCACCACTTGATTGGAGCAGCAGGAAGTTTGATGCTGTAGGCTATTTTGGGGGAAGAAAAAAATCTATTTTCTTACAAGCCATATATTGACCCCAAATTAGTGGGGGGGTGGGGTCGAAACACTGATATTATAGTAATTATGCAAGCCAGACGTTGCATATTGGCAGTGTTTGCCCCGGAGTACTTTTTTCCATTTTAGTTTATTGAGGTATAATGCACACAGTGCCGTACACAAATCTTCATGATACATTTTTACATTTGTAAAATTTTGCATATGTATAATCTGCATACTCACCACCTGAATCAAGATAGAGAATGTTCCCAGCATGCCAGCAGCCTCCCTCCTGCCTGTCCCCTCAATCCTACCTCAAAGATACCACTCTTCAGAGCCCTGTCACCATAGATGTGTAATGACGTCATTAAAGTATGTACTCCTAACCCTAACCTCTGGGAAAGGATAAAATCCTGTCATCACCATTTTAATAGTTTGCCCAAAAGGGGACAGTTTTCTCATCAGAAACATTCTGTGGCTAAACAAAGGCGCCATTTCCTGGGTTTGCTGTTTTTCAGAATCCAAGTGGCATAATGTCTCTCTCCTCAATCTCAGTTCCTCATATATTGTTTTCCTTACCAAGCTTCTCACTGAGAGACATAGCTCTTTGGTGCACTGATTGTTCTTTCTCAATTGTCTCTGCAGGCAGCCAAGTCAATTTTCAAAGAAATCCCATTCCTTTTGAGTGGCATTTCAGAGGTGCCACTGATTGTCATGGCAAAGCCTGTGAATTCTGATGCAGTGTTTCAGAAATCAATGTGAATATCATGTCACCAGCGACTGCATGACACTCTGTTCATAATAAGCCAAGCAAACTGTAATGGTGAGAAAGGTTCTCAAACTTATAATTCAGCACAGGCTAATTTATAATGCGTAACATCACGCGGTCATGGTTGCCATTTCTACAGGACCTCCTTCTGTTCAAATGAAACTAAATTCCCTCTGAAGGGCAACATGTTTAATATGTCAAGAAGCAGAGCTGGTTCTGAAATAAAATTATTGTGATTATTCCCGAGTTGTCTTGTGCATATCTATTTATTTGATTACTGAACAAACACACAGTCAATCAGCCATCAGGTCCAGCGAGCAAATTACTTCGCAGTGTTTTGCAAGGTGCTGGAGAGAGAAAAGCATAAGGTATGTAAGTCCTCCCTCACTGTCGTGGAGTTCACCTTTGTTTAGACCTGTTGTCCCGTGGCCTGCAAACTGTGTATAAAGACATGGCAAACAAGGCAGGAATATAGGCATTATCCTAACTTATTCCTTTTTATAAATAACTTGTATTTTGTCCTAATTATTTGTCATGGATTTGGAGAAGAGAAGAATATAAAGAAGAAAATACAAAATTCCCTAATCGACCAAAGAAAGAAAGTCTATAATGGCTTTAATTCCTTCCAATGAATTATAATTCTCTTACTTTTTCTGTGTGTATGTGCAAATATATATTTATTTTATGGAATTGAGATATTACGATTTTTCTCTCTATCATAAGAAACTCTTGAAACATGTTTAATATTGTGAGTGACTTTATAATTTCTGGAATATCTTCATAGTTTTTTAACCACTACCTGTTATTGGAGATTTTAATTGTTTGCTGTCTTTGAAATAGTTACAGAGATTTAATGCCTATTATTTGAAATGAACTCTGACATTTTACCATACTTAACAGCCAGAACTACCAGAATAGGGTTAAATAATAATGGTGATGCTGGTTGTCCGTGGTTTGTTCCTAATTATAAAGTCAGTAACTCTGGTATTTGTTAAATATTATGACCACTGCTGAGTTGAGCTGGATAAAAATCATATTAAGTGCTTTAAGTTCCAAGTTTTAAACATCAGCAGTGGAGAATTGAACATTGCCAAATGTCTTTCAGTGCAGGTGGAATAATTAGGTTTGTACCAATTTGGCCTATGGATGTGTGATAATTATATTAATAGATTTCCTAATGTTGGTCCGCCTCCACCAGAATGAATACTACTATATCATAGAGTAATATACTTTTAATGAATTGTCAAATTCAGCTCCATACTATTGATTTTAGGATTTTAAATCCATGTGTATTGAGCATTGTTCTTGAGAGATAACTAATATGGCAGGGTTAGAGACACACTCTGTTTGTCTCATTCTGGTCTATGAATGCAGGTTGCTGAAATTGGGCATGGGGAACCTGTTTATGTCTATTATTCATTCCCCTTTTTTTCTTTACCTCTTATCCCAACTCAAACAAACGTGTTTTTTTTTTCTTTTGTGAATTCACTAAGTACTTTTCTTAACCTCTCTCAAAGCATTCATCACACTCTTATATTAAAATTTTCTGTATATGTGCCTTCTGTTCTTGTATGAGTGGTCTGTGTACGTTCAAGAGTTTTCCATCCCTCCCCCTTAGTCACTGAGTGTTGTCCACCTAACCTCTCCTGAGGGTCCCTGTAAAGTACTGCAGGGACAGTTGGTGGAAGTATACTTCGATGAGTTTTGTCAGTCCACTTAGATCTCCAAACCAGCCCATCACTGAGCTAAGGAGGAAAGCAAGGAAGTGGCAGTAATTCCAAAATTTTGTGGCTACCGTGCTTCAGTGTGGCAGCAGTATGAGTCCAGAAGGCATGAATCAACTTCCAAAGGCTTAGGAGCAGATACAGCAAGGATGAGAGCCAAGCACTGAAACCAGCCGTCCTGTATCTGCCCCAGGTGACGGCTCCATCCTGGTCCTCTTGGTGGATAACAGAGGGAACCAATTACTTCAAATACTTTCGCCTGCCTGAAGTACATACTCTTAAAACTAAGTATATTCATTATATTCTAATAATTAAAAAAAAATCCTTCCAACACTCATCTCAAGACATCACTTCAATATAATATCTTTCAGTTGCCAGTTCTTTCCCAGGGGAAGGCTTACAAAATTCAGGTCCCAGTACAGGCTCCCCTACTAGACTATAAACCACTTGAGGACAGGGATTAGGTCTTAAGTATATTCTAACTCACTGTGCTAAGCATATAGTTTAAACTTAACTAGTGTTTCTGGAATTAATTACTCTTTTTTTTCTTGCAATGTAATGTTATTAAATGGTATTCCTCACACTTATTTAAAGGCCAAAAGCAACTTCAAGGAGGATACAGGCCTTTGAACCAGTAGTGAGAAATAGAATCAATTGAAAACATAATGAAAATTAACAGAAGAAATGACAACAGAAGTGAATGGGAGCATAAGTACAGTATTCAAGCTAGAATCCAAAGGAATGTTACGCCACCAGGGGAATCGTTCCGGTGATGACTCTTCTAAGTACCTTGTCAGCCTTCAGACCATCCTTGCAGGGAGTAGTCCGTGGATATCATTGACTTCGTGCTTCTTTGCAGTAACTAGAGTTCCTTTGAAGGCAAAGTGAAAAGCTGTGTTCAATGATTACTTTCTCCTTTTCCTTAGGGTGTTAAATACCACATTATTTGAAAGTTGGGAGATTGTTGGACCTTACCCTTCCTGGTGGGTTTTTAACCTACTGCTGTTGGTAATACAAGGCTTGAACTGCTTCTGGTCTTACTTGATCGTAAAAATAGCTTGCAAAGCTATTTCAAAAGGCAAGGTAAGATAAAACTCACCCTTTCTAATATGTCCCAGAAAATTATGGTTTTCTGTTCTTCTAATCAACAAGAACATGATTTATTATTTAGAATTTCATCAGAACTGTTTTTTCTCCTTCAAGGTTTAGCACAACCTCTTTGAAACACAATACAGACTTTCATTTTCTTCTGTTTAGTTGATTTTTTTACACGTAGCATCGCTTTGCTGAATGATATGCATTTATAATTTTAGATTCAATGGAGGTATATTATTTGTTGTGTTCCTACTCTCCCTTTCTCTGTCTCCCTTGGTCCTCCTCTGATTTATACTTATACCAAACAAATTTAATCATTCTTTTATTTTATGAGAAAGGGTTGCTTGATGCAGGATGACCATTTATGACTTTGTCAGTAAAAATTTAGTTAAATCCCTTTGGTTAAAAATGGGCTCATGAAGCTGATTTGAATAAAGCTTCCCAGGCCTCAAGCCCTCTGTGTAGAGCAGTGACTTTTCTGGAACGTTCTCTGTGACATTTTCTTACTTTCATTGTTCGTTCTCTTCCTTCTGCCAACCTGGAAGTCTGGGAAGTGGAACCCTTTACATGTAAGTTGCTCACGCCTCTCTCTCTACGCCAGTCCTGGGTCCCACGTTAGCCCGTTGGAGGGGCACTCTGATGCTTTTGTTTCCATGCATATTGTTCTGTCTAATCTGTTGGCACTGCCTGGAGGCTCTAACAGAGGTGTGGCTCCCACCAGCCGTGAGGGATGCTAGGGACAGCTCAGTTAGTGACCTTTTGTGTGAGCTTTCATTCTGCTAAATTTTTCATGATCCAACGGAGGAGATGGATTTCTTTCATTGGTGTTCAACATGTCAGCTAAAAAACAGAAATAGACCAAAGTGAAGTAGGAGAAACAGAACTCAGTTGGGGAGAGGATCAACGCGGTCCGGAAGGGAGGCCAGAGCATCGGCTCTTTGCCAGGGCTGCCCTGGGCAGCGGGGCAGCACGTGACCGCTTTGTGAGCCCCTTCCGCCTGGGCTCGGGACATCTAGTCACGTACTATGAAGCCAATTCTCGGCATCAGCTCCTATGTAAATACAAAATATTTTGAGCAATGAATTGTTTAAAAGCAAAAGTTCATTTTTTCTCTGTGACCTCGTACCCTTTAAAATGAGCATGTATTTCTATTTTTAAAAACGCTCCTGTCTTCATTTGGATACAAGTTAAATCAATGTGCACAATACTGTCAATATGATAATGGTAACTGAAGATGCGAGGAGGCTGTAGATTAGATGATTTGTGTCCTTACTGTATCGCTATTTCCACCGGATACACTGTCTTCTCTCTAGTTTACTTCTTCAACTTTATTAGGAGACAGTCAATTTTATTCCAGATCTCAGGCTTCAAAATATCTTAACTGCCTTTGCTGTTCACCTAGGGCAGTAAGATTCATCTTGGCCATGAGTTATGGACTCTGTTTTCCTGTGGGTTATTTTGAGATATTCTAAATCGTTCCTTCCTTTGGAGGTAACATAAGTATAGATTTTTTTTCCAAATGCAATTAAAAATAATCTTACTAAGCATGCAAATGTAAATTAATCGCTCTCTGAAACTGGAGTTTTCTTTCCTATTAGCAACTTAATTTATGACTAATGGATTTCTAAACGTAGTGGAGCTTTTATTCTAATGCTATCTTTGTGACCCATTTTTTTTTAAGTTAAAGTATCCTTATAATCTAGTCATTTTGGTGTTTCAGTATCTTAACCTTCTTGGAGATGGTCCTTGTGATTCTCATCTCATCCTAAGGGCCATTGGAGTGAGGTCCATTTTTACATATTTACTCAGTCATCTCTGCTTAGGCTGAAGCAGCAGTGCTCAGCTCAGGACTTTCTCCTGTCCCCACCTCACCCCACCCCACCTGACGGAGGTGACGTTCTCCTGCAGCGATGGTGGCTGCTCAAATTGGGAGGGCAGTGGATTCCAGGGTTCTCCGGTTGGGGGGTAGCAGTGACAGAGAGGATGAGATGTGGAGCCCAGTTCATTCTGAAAAGCCTCCCAGGAGATTCTGCCAACTTCCCAAGCCACCTCATAGAGAATCATAAGGGACTAGACTGGGAAACTTTCTATGAAGCCAAGCAAACCACCAGGTCCCTATTGCTACCACCACCGCCCCCCTTTAGACAATAAGTAAACAGCACGCAGTTACTCAAAGGTCTTAAGGCCTGTGGGGTAAAAATATTTACCATGAGGTAGACATAGAGTAGGAGGTTCAAACTCTTTCAATTTTAAAAGCAGTAGAGTATTTCTGTAATTTCTTCCTACATTACCTCCTTGTGAGGCAGTATGATTTTCTTTCATCCTTTATGGTAACGTATAGATTTATATCCTGGTGCCTTACTCATGACTTGTAGAGTCTGAATGGAGGAGGGAAGAACCCTGGAATGATGGGAGCCAATTCATAATGATCGAGCCAATAGATTTTTCTTGGGAAATATTTTCAACTAGACCTCACCCAGCAAGTGCCCCCAGATGCCTCCTGCTGCCGTTAGTTGTTATGTGGTATGCAAAACAAAATTTCTACTTAATTCTAGCAGACAAAAAAGAAAAATTAAATCATCAAAGAATGCATTAAAAAGCCAAATAAGGGCTTCCCTGGTGGTGCAGTGGTTGAGAGTCCGCCTGCCAATGCAGGGGACACGGGTTCGTGCTCCGGTCTGGGAAGATCCCACATGCCGCGGAGCGGCTGGGCCCGTGAGCCATGGCCACTGAGCCTGTGTGTCCGGAGCCTGTGCTCCGCAACGGGAGAGGCTGCAACAGTGAGAGGCCCGAGTACTGCAAAAAAAAAAAAAAAAAAAAAAGCCAAATAAAAATGATGTTTTAGTGAACAGAGCTAGTGAGTATCTCCATTAGTGTAGTTAATTAAGAGCTGGCTTTAAATGATTCTCAAAGAGAATGTGATCATCAGAGAATAAATGGATCCATTTGTACCAAATTCCTATAGTGCCATTCCAGTAGTACCATATGCCACTTTGCCAGTAAGAGTGGGGTTCATGGTCTAGTACATTCTCAACATCCAAAGGTACCTTAAGGAAGTCAACAAAGCTAGCCCCCTGTGATGCCTAAATCCACCTACATTCCTTGATAACTGACTTAGTCACCCAAATGTTTATCTCCAAAGAAGGGGAACTTATTACTATGGCAATGTTCCTATCCTCTTTGATTTTTTTAATATTTAGATCTTTTTTCTTCATGTATGATTGTGCATATACTTCTGAGCATGCCATACCTTAACAGTTCCTTCGGAGCTGGCTGCACTCACCTTCTCGTATTCCACAGGTGTCCAAGGACGATCGAAGCGATATTGAGTCTAGCTCAGATGAGGAGGACTCGGAACCTCCAGGGAATAACCCCCATGCTGCGACCACCACCAATGGGACCAGTGGTACCAACGGGTATCTTCTCACTGGCCCTTGCTCCATGGATGATTAATTACTCAAAACTACAAGTCCCAAATAAAGTGAACTGTTTGTTCCTGGAAGTATTTAATAAGTTGCAAATGCAGTTCCTTTCATAATCTCTCAGCACCAGAAACAAAAATTAGGATTATCAAAGCATTTTGAATAGTGCACTGCCATATGTCCTGTCTGTGAATGAGGAAGAATTACCATTCTGTATATGTAGGCATGCTTTATGTAATTGGCACAAGGGAACAGTATTTGCATTTGTACTGTCTTAGAATATTATTTATTTTTTTGTATTTGTTTGTGAATCTGTGGACAAAAGAGGGTTTCCTCTCTCCTTTTACTCTCTGGGTTCATGACAGTGAGGGAGACACTCCATCTGCTTCTATCCCTTTCTATTCCCCTAAGCCAGTCCGCTAGGAGCATTAGCTTAATTGGTCACTTAGAGCAAGCAAATCCCAGCGCAGGATTCTCGTACAGCTCCAAATAGGTTTGCTTTCTTTGTGTTACAGTGCCTGTTTCGAAATGGCCTGTACAGTCTCAGTGAGCTTTCTCCCAGTGTAAAGTTGAAACAGGATGAGCTCAGTTTTGTAATTGTCACTCTTCGTGGTCAATTAGCTGTTGCAATTAAAGGGTGTGGTTATTGGAGGACTTAAAAAATGTGTTTTGTATTAAATTGCTTTGGATTAGGTGTCATTTCTTATTCGCACAGCCAAGATTCCTTCAGTGAGAATGGCAGCTAGCTGGGGATTAACTTTGGAGGTGACAGAGATTTTTTTATTCTCTATTACGGGGTCAGTGCTCTGGCTCTGAAGGAAGACTTAAGGTCATGTTTACAAACAAAGAAGTCACTCTTCCTACTGAGAATTTGTCCCATGATCTGAGAATAATACAAAGAGAGCAGCAGATTTCAACCAGGTTTTACCACTACCCCTGTAATTAGCACCGTCTTTTGCCATGTCATGAAAGAAAGACGCTAAGTATATTTTGGGACAGAAAAAGGAGACTTCCAAGAGTTGGCAAAAGTCACTTCTAATACAAAGCACTTTACCGCAACCAGCTTTCAAGAAAGCGCCCTATCTAGTATTTGATCTTGATGTCTTTATTTTTCTGAGCAAAATAAAGCCAATGGGAGAAAGACCATTTTACCCTTTGTCTTTTCTCCTTAAACATAACCCATAACATAACAGAATTTCCTGTTACTAGAAACTGAGCAGTGTTACAGTCTAAGTCCTTTTGTTTGCTTCTTTGAAGAACTTGCTCAGTTTCCAGGAATTTTTGTTCAAAGGGAGCTATTTCCAGAAAAAAAAAAAAAACAATAAAAATTCTACTCAGCAATGAGAAAGATTACTGAAAAAATAAGTTTCCATAGTCTCCTATAGGGCAGTGTTATTTATGTATAGATAAGAAAACCATACACATAAACCAAAGATTTTATCTCATTTCTTAAAACCAGCTTTTAGTAAGAGGGAATAAAAAGGTATTATAAATACTTATTTCATAAATCAGAAAGACCGTCTTCTAAAAAAAAGAGTCCCAAACCACAATGCAGTGATATCAATGTGCAAGTCAGGGCTAGTGAAGGGAACAGCAAAATACTAGGAGACGCATGTCCTGCTCAAAACCATTCATATTCAATTCAATTTTTTAAAAAATTGAAGTAAAGCTTTGTGCCCACAGTGTGCAACATGAGTGTTAATACTTCCAAACAAAAACCTCACACTGTAATGTTAACTCTTTTCCCACCTATTTATAAAATAGTGTGTTTTTGGTATGGTCCATAGTAATGATTGAAGAGCCTTGGAAATATGTCTGCTTGTTTATTGAAGAAACAGTATAACTAACTCTTCATGTAAAGCCTTATTATTTTATTTCACAGAACAGGGATATGTCTAGGAGTGTAATTTGTGGATGGTCACGTTTGTAAGACCGATCATTAAATACCAAATATACTTGTTAAGTCATCTGGACATCTGCTAAAATGCAGATATATAAAAAGTAAACAGCATGCGTGTTATAGCTGAAAATTTTTTAGAAGGTGAAAGTTTCTTATCAGCTAAAATATGGAACAGAAGAATGACTCGTGCCTTGCTTTAGTGTCTAGAGCAAGTCCCCTGATGGGTGAAATAAACCAGAGAACCACAGTGTGTTCAACTTTGGATCATCTGACACTTTTAGCACAGAAAAATAATTTCAGAAGATCAGCTTGTAAATTAAAGGTTTAGAAGATTTGCATGAAATGAAGAAAATTAAGTCTGTCCTTAGCCAAGACATCTGAACAATCTTTTGTTTTTCCCAAAAGTCACTTAGAAGGATTGAGAATTCTCAGAGCCTCTCTGACCAATGGCAGTAACTTAACACAGTCCTCTATGTATCTGTGGATTTTTATTTCATTTTACATTTTTTTTTTTTTTTTTTTTTCTTTTTGCGGTATGCGGGCCTCTCACTGTCGTGGCCTCTCCCGTTGCGGAGCACAGGCTCCGGACGCGCAGGCCCAGCGGCCATGGCTCACGGGCCCAGCCGCTCCGCGGCATACGGGATCCTCCCAGACCGGGGCACGAACCCGTATCCCCTGCATCGGCAGGCGGACTCTCAACCACTGCGCCACCAGGGAGGCCCTCATTTTACATTTTAAGGCAAAGAGTTCTTTTTGACTAATCAGAATGGTGTTTGTAGGGCTTTTGAGATGAAGAATAATATATCTTGTCTACTGCTCTCCCATGGTGGCCTGATAAGGCTGAGAGAGGAAAATATGTGAGATAGCCTATCTTCTACCTGTGCCAAGCCATAGCTTTGGAAGTGGATTTTGTAAAGTAAACTGTAGGTAGTAAGAGTGTTGTTTCCCATTGATTAACTTAGCCTGTCCTGGTCATATTCAAACCTTCCCAAGGTACAAAGAGATATGTAGGAAGGAGTCTAGAAAAGGTAATATCTTATTCTCCAATTCTATAGCTTTTGTAGATTGGCTAGAGGGAGAAAAGTAGAAAATCAAGTAGAATTTGGCCTTGGGTCAATAAATGATATAAAAATGTGTGATCTATGTATGTACCTGTATGTTTCTCAAAAACACGTGATAAAACCAAAATATCACTGACTGGTCCTTATCCATATTCTTTTCATGGAAACCATCTACCATGTGCAATAGAAACTTCCCACCTCCTTCTCCACTTCCTGTTCATGGCCCCCTGACAGCTGAGAGTGGTAGACTCCTTCAGCCTCTTTGTCTCAGAGCTAAGATCATGGAGGCCCTAAAGTCAGCATCTAAGTAGTTCCCATTTCCAAACTAAGTGATACGAATGTTGAGAATGGGGGAGCAACTACTTTGGATTATTAAACTAAGTGTTGGAAAAAATGCACATGATTTCTGCTTCACCCCAGGATTTTATTAACATCCAACTCCTGCTAGGCTGCTAGACAGATGGTATCCTGAGGTACCATCAGATAATGACACAGGCATCTAACAAAAATGAACTATGAAAAACAGATAGGCTCTCCAAAGAAAACAAGCAATTGGATGAGAGAAATAACTCTTTAGTGGGATAAAATCAGGTCACCTTTAGCCAAAATGGTGGGTAAACCTCAAAATGTCCAGTTCTGTTACCAAACTTTCCGTTCTGAGTATTGGATAGCGTTTGAATTTGAGCAAACTAAATGCTTGCACCTTGGGTAGAAAGGGCCTGAATCTTCCACTCTATATTTTTCAACCTCATTTATCTGGGCCAAAGTAAAAAAATCACATTTCATTCCAAGTTACCTGAGTCTTTACAAAAGAGCTCTTCCAAGAGAACTTTATGGACACCCATGATTGTTCCCAATCTATTCATGATTTTTGCATTGGTAGTTATTTTTGTCCCCTTCTTGGAGATGTTAATGCCAAAGTTGCCTGAGTATTTGAGTATTTTTTTCTTAATTTGAAGTATGAAAAGTATACAGAATAATTCTGAAGGTATTAAATAATTCTCTTTATCAGTATGTGTGATGATATCATTATGTCCAAAGAGGTTTCAAGAAATCCTTTGGAAATAAGAGGTTAAATGTTTACATTTCGTGTGCTATTTGAGATCTTAAGGTTCTAATTAGCTTACTTTTTTTACTTTGTCTTTGGCTGATTCCTGCTTTGTAGATAAATATTAGTAGCCCTGAAATGTTCCTAACGTTAACATAAGAAAAGATCAAATGAGATCAAAGTCTGCACTTGTGTGCTGTCCATGGAAGGAGTACTGTCAGTCACAAACAGTTCACGCAAAATGCAGCAAGGTATTTTTTTAAATGAAGTTATTGTTGTCCCCAGAGTAGGGATAAGTTTCTCTTGGTTAAATGAAATTGTACCATTATCAAATTACCAGTTAGTAATTAGCACTGGTTCGCTGTGGCCACATTTTAATTCTTCATTAGTAATAGGCCAGAAAAAGGCCCTGTGGTTTGCATTTGTATGCATGGTCCCCTCCCGTCCCCTAGGGGGCGCTCAGTAGATGCCGAGGAGGCCTGTTCACTGGTCCACTCTATGCTGTTGGAACACCTCTAACATGCGCTCAGAGGGAGCATACCTGCTGCTGGTTTTTATGGAGAAAATTGTGTTAGGGAACGTAAAACATCATAAGTAACTGTTAATAAGATCTGTAGACCCCCAAAGGAGAACTTTAGTCTTTCCAACGTGAGTTCAACCTGAAGCCTTTGAAAGGAGCACATTACCAAATGCCCACAAGCTGAGACCCCATCCGATCAAAGTCTCTGCAGGCAGACGGCCCATCATATGGTGTCTCCACAAGACTAGACAGTCTCAAGATTGCCCAGGAAGCAATGGGAGGGGACCACTAGCCTAAGATCTGTCTTGTTTATCTTTCACTCACATTCCTTTAAGTCTCCTGGGACTGTTAATAAAAGGAAGCCAGAATATTGTCACTTATCTGCTGTCAATTTCCCAGTAGCCTTTAGATCAGTTGTGTACCATACTTCCTTCTATGCCTGATTCCATTTTTCCTAAAAAATATTGTGCCCATGTGAGCCTGTTTTCCTTAACACAAGTCCATGAAAGCTTGGCTTCCTATTTCGATATATGTTGCATGGCCTGGAAACTAGGGAACAACAGCTGTTGGTATGATTTCTATGTTAAGTGAAAAATTAGATTTTATAAAGACATCTTTTTTTCTTTCGGATCTACAGTAATTTTTTAAAACTGTCATTGTAAAATTGCTCTTAAAAATTAGGGGTTTTTAAAGATTAGTTGCCAAAGAGAAATTAGCTCTGTAATAGGAACAGTTATGTGGTGATTCTGGAACTTAGAGCTTCATTAATTTAAACATGGAAAACACCCTCCAAGTTTGATTTCCCAAAATTTCATAAAGCCTCTAAGCTCATGATTTTCATCACCTCTTTACCCACATGATCAGTTACCTCCATAGCCATTTGGTGTCATGCAAGGGGAAGGTGGTTAGTTTGGGGATTTGATTTTTTTCAACTTGCCGTGAGAAATAGAATAGGTGACAAAACCTTTACTTGTTAAGACAATTCAGCACTTGAGCATCTCTGTCAGAAATGGAATGATGTACTGTTAGCCAATTAGAATTATTTTATGTATTGTTATTATGTTTTGCTGATTTTTATATGAAAATATAATTATTCATTCTTGATCCCTGGAAGCAATCATTGTAATGAGGATCATTTTACTTTGAAAACACTTTCATAATAAAGATAAGTATTAAGAGTACAGTGTAAATGCCCTTTTCTGTAAGCACTACCGAGCTTGTGTTGGTAATATGTCACATCTTCCAGGACAAGATTTATCCTCACATCATCCTATGAGTTTCTTGTAAGCCTCCTCAAACCCCAGTAGTCGCTATGATTACAAAAAAGGATGTAATATTTATACGTTCCATATAATGTTCTATTTATATGTTATTTTGTCGAGAATTTAGCTAAGCTACTTGATGGTGGTGTTGCCTCAGCAACCATTTTGTTTGCCACGCAGCCTGCAGGGACCGTAACTTGACACTAGCCCCTCATACAGGTGCATGTCCTGAATAGCAGCCCAGAGTCACAAGCAAATGTAAGTCCCCGCTATATGACTTCAGCCCTTGTGATCAACAGTGTCTCCTGCCTCCCAGTGCTTGTATGCCTTATGCATCCCTTAGATAAGACTCCCCCAGGGGGCTTACCAAAACCTCCCTCTTTTGGCTTGAATTGACTGATCTGGCCATAGCCCAGGGACCCCAAAGCACTCCACGTGTGGACCCTAATAAAAGCATGTGCCCCAGGTCCTGTTTCTTTCTCTCTGTCTGTACCCTGCCTTGACCTCCCTGTGTGGCCCCTTCAGGTGTGCCATATACTCCCCCCAGGACCTGTGAATAATAAACCTCTCTATTTCAAGTTCTCTTGTGGTCTGTTGAACTCTGTTGTCGGTTCACCATCCGACACCCTGTGCTCCACTTAACAAAGGTTCATTTAACAAACATATATATATATATATACACACACACACACGCACACACACATATAACATATATCTATGTTATAGTATCTCTTCGCAAATTAAGATATAAAAGCTTCAAGTTAAGTTTTATATAGTACTTCATTCTGGAAAAATATAATTTATAAAGACATCAGATCGGGCTTCCCTGGTGGCTCAGAGGTTGGGAGTCCACCTGCCGATGCAGGGGACACGGGTTCGTGCCCCGGTCTGGGAAGATCCCACATGCCGTGGAGCGGCTGGGCCCGTGAGCCATGGCCGCTGAGCCTGTGCGTCCAGAGCCTGTGCTCCGCAATGGGAGAAGCCACAACAGTGAGAGGCCCGTGTACCCCCCCACACACAAAAATATATATATATATCAGATCAAATATATCAGACTGTACTAATTTTTCCAAACTATAAAAGAGGCACTTAGGATAAACAACACAAAGCACAACACACACAAAATTGTCCCTCAGAGTATGTGCACTCATAGGAGCTTGGCTGACATCATCTTCTCGAGGTCTGTGCCCCACTTTGTTAGACCTTCTCTCCCTCTTTGTCTTTCCTGTGTAACTCTGTCTTCCCCAGCTGCTCTTCTGCTTTAAGCTTATGTCATCTCATATCTCAAGAGCCATAAAAATAGCACCGGCATTCAACCAGACATGCCCACCACCACCAGCATTATAAAAAATAAAGCAGACAGCCTACTAAAAATCTTACAAATATTATAACCACCCCCAGCAACATTCTGATTCCAAGCATGAGTTATTGTAATAAATCAAACCCCCAGAATTTCTCTGAGGTACAGAAAGATAGACTATAAGCAAATGCACCATTTGGAGAAACCAAGAACTCTTCCAGTTCTGTTAACACAGCAGAGTCTAACTCTGCAAGCATCTCTACCAAATAGCCACGATGCAACTCAGCTTCTCTTGGGCCCCCTTCCTTATTGCTGGGCCACATCCATCCAAGGCACCTGTGATTTCTGCCCCCTAATTCTGTTTCTACCAACCCTGTACTTGCTTCACCTGGAGCAGTGGCAGCAGTGTCCACAATGGTGAAAGATGGCAGGACAACCCAACAGCGGGGTCACGCACCAGGATCTACTAGGGTGCAGGGTGGTCCCTCAGAACTAATCACCTCAGTGACAAGCCTGAGGACCACATCCTGGATTATCCCCAAAGCCGCTGTAGCATGAGGAGAGAAAAGTTACATCATTCCTAAATGCTGTAGTTTAAGAATTATGTAAAGTGTGTTTCAGAGTCCAGGGAGGAAACAAGCCACTAGTAGACGTTTGAGTGGAAGAAACTTCAACCGAAGGACTATTTTCAGAGGCCTGGGCAGGACTATAAGGTCAAACTGGATGGTAAGGCACCCAGAGGCCAGCAAGCATGGGAAGCTGTTAGCCCCCTGGGCTGTAACCAGAGGCCAGTGGGAGGGGGTGGATGGAGAAGCTGCCTTGTGGGAGCTGGAAACTTGGATGGGGAGTCAACATCTCTGACACCTCTCTCTTCCTGCTTTCTCGTGCCACCATTGGCTGAACTCAGCCAGAAAGCTGCCAGTGGGCACCCAGGGAGATGTGGGTAGCAGAGGTCCACCTGCCACGTGTAGAGCAGAGATCCACCTGCCACGTGTAGAGCAGAGATCTGGTGGGGGGGGGGGCTGGAGGGCAAACAGAATAACCAGCATAAAGCTGGTGGTGTTCCTGGAGCCTCACCTAGGGCCTGGCAGGTAATAGGGCACAGAGAATGTTAGCAGAATGAAAGAACCCACTTAGGCGACTGCTGGTGAGGTCTGAGCTATCAACAATAACATTCCATCTCAGGAAACAAGGTGAGCATGAGATCACACTTTGTCTCCAAGTCTTTCTGCACTCGGCATTTCCCTGTGTGGGGGCTACCTCCTCTCACTGGTGCTGGGGGCACGAAAGCTGAGGGGGTTTGTGGCAGGACTCAGGTAAGGGAAGCCACCTGCAGTACCAGCTTCCCAGACCCAGGCATGCAGGGCATCAGCCGAGAAAGACGCAGGCTAGAGAAACAAACAGAAGAACTGAGTAGAGAGGGTGTTGAAGAGCTGGAGAATTAATCAAATGGAATCGTGAAAAATATGGGGTGAGAAGGTCTAAGCACTGGGACTCATGACTTGAGTCTTGAAGCAATTCTTTAGGCAAGAGTTTTGTTTGTTTTTTAATTAATGAATAATGAATCTATTGGCCTAGCCAGAGATAACTTGAACACCAGAGTCTCAGGTTCCTGGCTGCATCATTCAATCATTTAAAAATACTTACAGAGAGCCCATTAGGTGCCAGGAATTGTTGCAGGCACTAAGAATAGAAGGGTGAATAACACAGATATGGTTCCTGCTTTCATGGAACTTCCAATCTAGTAAGAAAAGGAAAAAACAAAACACAGAAACGAGGAGCATTAGTTTGCTAGGGCTGCCATAACAAAATATCACAGACTGGGTGACTTAACAGAAATGTATCCCCCCTGCAACCCCTTTCTCTACAGAGGCTAGAAGTCGGAGATCAAGGTGTCAGTAGGGTTGATTGTTTCCTTGGCCTGTCTTCTCACTGTATCTTCACATGGTCATTTCTCTGTGTATCTGTGTCCTAATCTCTTCTTTTAAGGACAGCAGTCATACTGAATTAGGGCCCACCCTAAGGACCTCGTTTTACCTTAATCACCTCTTTTTCTAACCATCGATGAAATTTTTATTACGTTAATCTCCTTTTTCCAACAAAAGGGAAACAAAGTTTCAAGAGTATCATAATTTGGCAAAAAGTTAACATCCTCCATCTTCTGCAATGAACACTGATTCAGACACGTAATCTGTTTCTGGAGCTTTTAGGGATATGTACATAGAATGCATAAATGTGAAAAGTATCTTAAGGCCTCTTTTTTAAAGGCCTCACCTCAAAATACAGTCATCTCCTGAGGTATTAGGGGTTAGGACTTCAGCACGAATTTGGGGGGACACAACTTAGCCCATGAAGCATGATAATTTCACATAGTGACACAGGACAAAAGTAAAAAAGAAACAAAGTGATTGCATGTCTGCCAGGGCTCTTCAGACTGGGTGGTCACAGACAACTTCCAGACAGGGGATTTGGGCTAAGATGTAACTGACAGGAGTGGCTGGAGGAAAAACTTGGGCAGCTGCAGACCAGACAGCAGGAGCTCGAAACACCAAGCCGCTGAGGGAACAGGCTTGGAAGTTCAAGGAGCACCGAGAAGGCCAATGTGATGAAGCAAGACAAACAAGGAGAGAGCGGGTGACAACATTCAAAAGTTAGGGAGGGACGGGTCATACAGGGTCTGTGTTCCAGGGTAAGGAGGGCAAGTTTTAGGATAAGAGTAATGGGAAACCTTTCAAGGACTTAAGCAGAAGTAGCATAATCTGACATGTTGTCTTTTTTTTTTTTTTTTTTTTTTTTGCGGGACGCGGGCCTCTCACTGTCGTGGCCTCTCCCATTGCAGAGCACAGGCTCCGGACGCGCAGGCTCAGCGGCCATGGCTTACGGGCCCAGCTGCTCCGTGGCATGTGGGATCCTCCCGGACCGGGGCACGAACCCGTGTCCCCTGCATCGGCAAGCGGACTCTCAACCACTGTGCCACCAGGGAAGCCCCATGTTGTCATTTTTCATGAGAAAAAGAACATGGGCTAAGTAATGCCCATCCTAACCATTACTGGAAAAACTGCTCCAACTTCGAGCGAGTCAGCAGTGTGTGCAGGGGTGTAGTGGGCATCACATGACAAGGCAGGGTGATGGGCACATGGCCATTGGAAGAAATAAAGGACTAAGCATTGCTGAGGATTCAACCCATAGGTGACAAAGTAAGTCTGGACAGAGGATGAGAGGTGGAAGATTTTTCTGTGGGACAGGAAAAGCCTCCAGGTTCCTTTAAGGAAAACAGCTTGAAAAAATATGACAGATTGGCAATCATCAGCCAGGGAGAACCCTGGTGGGGAGGGCAAACTTCCTGACTGAATGTAGTTCTTTTGTGTTGTCAATGTTAACACATTTCTTTGTGTAGTTCAAAGGCATCTCATGGACTGCGAATTGACGGATGATCACAATTTCCAAAACACCTCCCTGAAGGAGCCGAGCATCCAACAATAACAATACTTGCTGTTTGTACATTTCATAACTGATGGTTGCGTCTGAGCTAGCCTGCCTGGTTTAGCACAGCACTCCCCAGACAGGGAAGGCGAGATGCGGAAGAGAGGGGACCTCTTAGGGCTTTCCTACTGTGTGCAGGCATCTTGCTAAGTGCAGAACTATCTCAATCAAACCATCCCTGAAAATGTAGATACACTTGCTTCTTGTTACTCACTGGAGTGATGTTCTATAAACTCAGTGTGAATCATCGCTCCTATGAGAAACACAGGGCTGGGTTACTGTGAGCCTCTGTTCACAACAGTTCCATCAGCTGATCAATATGTAACTTTGTTTTACACTTGCTTTTGTTTAAAGACACTTTTATGTAATACATATTGTAAATTCATCAACACTGAACTCACAGCTAAAAGCACCAAAACATATGCCTGAACCAAGCTTGTACGAGCTAATTGTGAAATATTCTGGAATTTTGCAAACTGGTTATTAAACAGCCATTATTAAAAATTATATAAACTTACAATTTAAAATTATATTTTAAAGTATAGGTAATACTCAAAAACATCCCTTTGTAATTATTTGCCTACATTTTAATATCGCCTATGCTCTTGAAGTAAGATGGGAATACTATATGATGGTGTGCTATTATGCATTTCTTCCTGACCCTATGTTCAATGACATTTAATAGGCAGCTTGAAATCAGCTGTGGTGGAAGTATTTACTCTATGGCAATGGGCAAAACCTGAAAATTGAGATGTTTGTTTGTTTGTTTGTATGATCCAGTTGTTAAATATTTACCAGCATGCCACAATCACCCACAATTTATAGATGCAGAAACTAGGACTCAGAGAAGTCATGGATCTCTGTCACCCAGCTATCGAGCAGTAGAGGTGAGATTTGACCCTAGACCTGAGTGATTTCAAAACTTATACCTATATCTTCCTAGTACATTACACTTCTTCCAATATTTGCCTTTGTTTTTGAAGACTTGGGATGCCCAGCTTTCTACCGCATTTGAATTGTCCATTGGCTTTTTCTTATTACCACCTTTAATTTTTCTTACAGATTTCAAATTTTTACCCCTGTAGTTTTCATCCCTGTTTTCCCTCTTTTCAATGTTATATTGTTTAGTGCTCTCAGCTACATCGGGGCCCTTCTTAGGGGAGATTCTCAATAAACCTAATACATCAGTGATTGAACTCAGTTTTCCAAGTTCACTTCATCTTTCCAGTTCACGAGGCACATACATCTTTCCCCAACCTAACCCTGGGAGCTTGTAAAGGCAAACATATAACACAGAACATATAACACAAACATATAACACAGAACACAGGTTTAAAAGGAACCAACTCAAACAGTTCACTAATTCAACACATTGCAGGTTAGAAGGATAGAAGATATCTAGGTAGTGGAACTAGTTATTCAGACATCTAGGTTTTAAGACTCGGCTGAAAATCTCATAGGGAAGTACTCCTAAGGGTGAGTAGGGATGGAGCTAGAGAGAGAGGAGGTTATAGGAAATAAAAGGGCGATTACCAGCCTTCCTTTTTTGAGTTGCAGCAATTAATTAGATGATCAGGATTAAACTCCTGTTTCCTATTAGTTTTATTGACCCAGGCTACTAGTAACTACCCAGTAAGCCAGCCAGCAAGCAAAGTGTAAGATGCCAGGCCATTTGGAGCCATATCACCAAAGATGAGTTCAAAAGGGGCCCTAAAGTTTTTAAAAGTAATGAGTGTGTTTTTCTGTCAGTTGAGGGCACTAGATGGTTCATAGAGCAGAGCCCTGAGGTACTATACTTCCAGTGCTGCCATTTCTTAGTTATACCACTTACAAGTCATTTCTGAGAATATGTAAGACAATTTATGCCATGCTAGCTAAAACCACTACAATGCTAATGAATTCAATAAAATTCACATCAATATTAAGACAATACATGTCTTGAGCACCAATTCTCTATGAGGCTTTCTGGTAGGCATTGTGAGAGATATAAATAAGACAAAGGCAAAACTGCTGAATTGAACGAGTTCTCAATCGACTTAGAGGGGCAGGGCACAAGCAGTGGTTATTTTAATGGGTCAGGTGGCTGTAAAAGAAATAACACTTGTTCTAGTATGCAGATCAAACTTTATGATAAAGGTAAAATGTTTTTGAAAACTGTAATTACTCTACATATATAAGACACTATTATCGTCATCATATAAAATACAGTGTAGTATAGTCATTGCCAGAAAAGTTCAGAGGAAAGGGAAGTTGCTTAAGGATCAGATAACAAAAGGTTTCAAGAAGAAAGCCAGCAAGAATGGATAGGATTTGGGCTTCCCTGGTGGCGCAGTGGTTGAGAGTCCGCCTGCCGATGCAGGGGACACGGGTTTGTGCCCTGGTCTGGGAGGATCCCTCGTGCCGCGGAGCGGCTGGGCCCGTGAACCATGGCCGCTGAGCCTGCACGTCCAGAGCCTGTGCTCCGCAACGGGAGAGGCCACAACAGTGAGAGGCCCGCGTACCGCAAAAAAAATAAATAAATAAAAAATAAAAGAATGGATAGGATTTGGATGAGTCAAGTGGGAAGAGGAAGGGCATTTGAGACAAAGGGTATAGGAGAACCAGTGAGTAAGCCCTTAGCAGTGCCCCCTGAAGCCTGTCACCTCTCACTCCATCCTCATCCCTCCCCATGGCCTCTCTCTCGACCTAGTTCTCAAGTCCATAGCCTCAGAATGTGCTCTGTTGTGTTATATCTCTGGCATTTTGGCCATACTACTCACTCTGCCTAGAAGGCCACTTCCCTCTTCTCCATCCAGCTAACTCTTGTAGGGTCCTCCTGCTAGAAAGGTGGAACGTGGTACTCTTCCTAGAGAAGAAAAGGTGCAACCATTTAACTCCATCAGGGTGCTTATCACACTACCTTCCTCACTTGATTGTAAGCATCTTGGGGGCAAAAACTTTGCTTTTTACATCTGGATCCTTAGCCACCACGCTTGCTGCATAGTAAGCACTCAATAAATGCTTGTAGAATGAATGTATATATTTACAGAAATAGGAAATTCAGGAAGATGAAGATGCTTTGTAAGGGAAAAATGAGCTGATTTTTACATTTTGAATTTGAGCTGATGTGAGCCCATTCATCTGGAAATGTGTGCCCCAAATTGGAAAGATGGGTCTATAACTAGGTACCATTATTATTTCCACTTTTTCAGATAGAGAGACAGATGCACAAAGAGGATAAGAACCTTGCCAAGGTCTCAGAGCCAGAAAGCAGTGATGCAGATAACTTAGTCCAAGCTCCGAGTTGTTCCCCTGTTGCCTACTGAAGCAGAACTTTGGGAAAGTAGACGGATGCAAGGAAGAAGATAAGCCAGCAAAGAGCTCACTGATAACCAAGATAGAAAGAAATACAATGATGTTAATGATAATGATGACCTTCCCTTCTGCCTCTTTCTCCCTTCCTTTCCTTCTCTTCCTGACCTGTTCGGTCCTAACGCCTAAGATGGGACAGAGCAGGGTGATGTCTGTGCCAGGTGAGGGAGTCATGATGGCCCAGAGTTGGGTGCTGGAGGCCAAATGGGCTTATGGACATTTCTGCAGAGGGAGGACAGCACTGCATGGAGAACTGGAGGTGGATGGGTGAAGAGGGTGCCCATACTAGGTGGGGCCCAACATAGGCATTGAGCCTGAGCAAGAGGATGAGGGCATCCCTGCAGAGGCGCAGCCTGGCATAGAAAGTCGGAGTGGCTGCAGTGGGAGACTGGTTACATGCAGGGCAATTGATCAAATATATAATATATTAAGGATAATGGGAGCCACTGTCAGAAGAGGGAATTACAAATATGGAGGGGGAGAAAACTGAATGAACTTAGTAGTATTGGATTAAAATTATAAATACATGGAGAAGTTGATTTGTGAACTAGGTGCCCACTTCTCCATTCTTTGGCCATTGAATAAAGCTTGTGTTGTTCCAGCCTCAAAAAAAAAAAAGAAATTATAAGTACCCATGTAAATTCATGGTTTTCAATATATAGATAGATATCAAGATAAATATAAATATATAATGAATATATCAAATAGATAACAGATAAATATCAAAATAAATATAGATAGATAAAAAAATAAATGTAAGTACATATCTGTGTATATGTGAGTGTATTTGTATTCTACATTCCTTAGGTGTCCACCTCAGGGTCTGGAACAAGTGACTCCCCAGTGAACACAACTAGTGCCCCAGGTCTTGGTGTCTAAATCCATCCTAAATCCATTCTCCACTGACAGGAACCAGGGCTCCATGAAGAAGTGGCTAAATCCAGAGCTGGGCAGGAAAGCACAGACTGGAATGGAACATTGTGTCAAGCCAGAAAGCAAGGAAATGCTCAAAGAATGATGGGAAAATGGTATAAGGCACAGAACCAAGTTGATGGGGCTCTCACTGGCCAAAGTTAGGACATTTTGTGCATCAAAATTAATAATAGTAACTGATTATGATGCATTGAATAAAATGGGAAACTGTGAGTTCATATACATTAGTAAATGAATAAACTGAAAGTTTGATGAGGAATGAGGTGTTTGCATAGTTTCAAGGTATATCCCTGCAACATGTTTATTAACCTCAAAGGCAAAAGTTGTAATTTTATAGCAAAGAAGCCTGGCAGACACCATCTTAATTAAGTAAATGCCATCAGTAATGGTACAAATGGAATCTTGAGTCACTTGATTGGATGCAATAAGAAAGCAGCGTCACTTCTGTTGATATTCCTGCCAAGAGGAATCATGTATATGATTAGATGCATAACCTGAATCTCATCATGAGCAAATATCAGATAAATGCAAATGGAAAGGCGTTCTACAAAATAATTAACTGGTAATCTTCAGCTCAATGGCATGAAAGTCAAGCAAAGACTGAAGAACTCTTTCAGAGTGAAGGAGACGAAAGAGACTTGACAACTGGATGCAATGCATGATCCTGAACTGCATCCTGTTGCTATGGAGAACATAATGAGGACAATGGGTGGAACCGAGGAGTAGATGGTAGTAATGAACCAAATGTTAATTTCCTGCTTTCGATGGTTGTATTGTGGTTTTGTTGAAGAATGTTCTTGTTTGTAGGAAATACACACTAAGATATTAATGTATGGAAAAAAGAAAAAATTCTGTGTACTGAACTTGCAATTTGTCTGTAAATTTGAGATAATTTTTAAATCAATGTATTTGTTTTCAAAACCCTAACAACGTCTCAAGTGAAATTTTCAGATATTTAGATGCAGCAAGATCACTTTTTAAAAATGAGAATGTCATCTTTGAGTTCCAAGAGCAATAAAGCGATACAAACTGTCTCAACCACTGAAAGGGAAGTTTAGAGAAAGAAGAAAATACATTAGCTAAAACTTCTTGAGAATTCTAAATTGTTTAAGTAGAATAGTCATGTTAGTTTTTTGCAATTTTTGAATTATAATAGTTGTAGTTTTCAATGTTTTATGGTATAATACAATCATCTTTAATAATGCCTTACTTTATTTGGCAAAAATAAATTAGAACAATAATGAACAGTAATAGTAAACAGCTAGTGTTTATTGAACATTTATTATGTACACTTTGCTATGAGTTATGTGGTATATTACTTCCATTTTACCTATCAGGAAATTGAAGCTTAAAGGGGTTAAGAAATTTCCCCCCAAATTAGCATATTAATGTATAGTACAGCCAACTTTTAAAACCATATTTTTCACACTCCAAAGCCTATACTATTAATTCCTGCCCTCTAGTGCCTCCCATGGAGGCCATAGAGAAGGGAATCTTAGGGAAGATATCAGAAGCCTAGGCTTCATTCCAGATCCAACCATTCCTTCACTGTTTACTCCCAATCCAATTCATCACTGAGTCGTCCTGGTTCCATTTTAAAACTCTACCCTTTCCTCTCCATGTAAGTTAAGGATTCGCCATTTTTCTCCTGGTTCCTGGCAACAGGTTCCCAGTCTTCCTGATCCTTATGTCTTCCTTTTCTAGAGTCTCCATACTGCTGTCAGAGTGACTGGTCTGAAATGCGCATCTGAATATCACAAATATGCTTAAAATCCTACGTGGAAAAAGACCCCTGTGTGGCTCCAATTACCTTTGGGTTAAAGTTAAAACTTGGCACCTAAGGCTTCCCATGCCTCGTCGCTGAGTATCTCTTCAGCCTCAACTATAATATAAAGTCCCACGCAAACTATTTACTCAAGGAACTCTTCTGAATGCACTGACACACTCTCTTATGCACAGGTAATTAGTATGTGCCCTTGGAGCACCAGCAAGAGTGACCGTCTCTTGCCAGCATTTTCTGGCATTCTCCCCTTCCCCAACCAAGCTGAGCAGGGTATGTCTTTAGAGTTCCCATCACATTTCTGTAAAGATCTCTTTCATATAACCTATCACAATGTAATATAACCTTCCTTCATCACACTGAGCTCCTTGAAAGAAGGGATTGGAGTTTATTTGTCTTTGTGTCCCTCAGAGTGCCTGGATCAAAGAGGGGGCTACATCAGACCTCACTGAATGACTGAAAGAACGAATAGACATCAATGAATTATCAATCGTACAAGATGCTTCCGAGAGGCAAAAATGAAAGAAACGGTGATTTTCAGGAGAACCATTTCAGAAGAATTGCGGGAGAAGCTGAATAAGGGGTTAAATAATTTGAGTAAGAGGATAACAGGGGAAGATTTTAAACAAGGTTGACTGAACCTAAGTTCTGAGTAAACCGGTTTATATACTGCGTGCCCTCAGTTCCAGGGATGAGCAACGGCTTTAAAAAATTAGTTTATACTTCTGACTAGGTAATGCAAGCACGTCATATAAAATTCTAAATGTGAAAAGGGAAATAGTAAAGCTCCTCCTCCTCTCCACACCCATCCCCCAGCTCCTAAGTTCCAGCTGCAGAAGGAATCAAGGTAAATAACCATTTGGAGTGCTTTTGTTTTCTAAGATTCTATCTCCATAACCTGGCAATGATTTATAGGAAATAACTATAAATCGATGATTTATAACGTAGAAGTATAACCATGCTGAAAAAGGCAAATAAATCCTGGGTGGCACTTTATTTACATAAGCAAAAATGCCAAACTCATACTGTGCCCTGGAGACAAAAGCAACCCTCTGCTTGACATTCCAGAGTGCATTTTAATTGGAATCCGTAAGTTTGGTCCTAGATGAGTTTAGGAAAATGTAAGTAATAGCACATGAATATTAACATAGGTGATCCAATGAAGATATAATGTAATTTAGACTAATCTGCATTTGTAAAATATTTTTCTCAGGCTTTTTTGGGGGGAAGTCAAGCCACAGATCATGGCTGTAGGATGACTTGATTGTTAATTAAGTTTTCATTTCCTAGGGCTTATTGGGGAAAAGTAAATTGACACTAATTTGTTTTATGCAAATTCATCTGTTTGATTTCACCTTTATTCTCCATTAGCACCTGGAGATTTTAAATTAATATATATGAAACTTGGACACGCACAACAATGAAAATTCAGCCCTAGCACACTGAATACAGGTTTGTATTTAGAAAGTAGGTTATTTGTGACCATTTGGACTTTAATTTAAAAATTAGGTAATTTTTATGAAGTAGAAAGTGTTAAAAAAAACCCTATTTTGTGCAGTTTTAAAAACCACAAGACAATTATTACAAACTGAGCATAAACAGTTACTTTAGATGCTACAAATTAGGCTGGCTATTAACAATAACGATATCTGGGTGCCCGCACCCCTACCCTTCCTCCATCCTGCTATAGTTTAAAACGCTCATTAGTGCTTCTAAATTAGACAGATTTTTTTTTATTTTACAAATTTAATCAGTTATACATATACATATGTTCCCATATCCCCTCCCTTTTGCGTCTCCCTCCCACCCTCCCTATCCCACCCCTCCAGGCGGTCACAAAGAACCGAGCTGATCTCCCTGTGCTATGCGCTGCTTCCCACTAGCTATCTACCTTACGTTTGGTAGTGTATATATGTCCATGCCGCTCTTTCACTTTAGACAGATTTTTTTTTTCTCATCCTCAGGCTTTGGACATAGGTACATTTTTTTTTTAATGTATGCATTAAGTCAAGGCTTTAGAAATGTTTCTTCCAGGTTTAGAGAGATATGGAAATTAAGGAAACTAATCACTGCAGCAACCAGAGACTAAAAATAAAACGTTGTTTAGTCAGAATGAGATTGCTTCTATAGTTCCCTCTGGGGGTGATTGGTGGAAGTGATGTCATGTCTTGTAAACACTGTCCGTGGCTCTCACGTGCTTAGAATGGCTGCAGTGATAGTACTGGTCCTCTGTCAGCTCAAACAGTCCAGGGAGCGGGGGCTTCGTCCAGGATTCAGAAGCAGGATGTGTGAAGGCACAGTGAAGATGTGGCATGCTGGTGGCCAGCCTCTCTGCCTGACCCTCTAACCCCTGGAGCCCAGCAACCTGACCAAGTACTCCTGCTTACTCTGTCATCAGAAACAGAGGCCAGCAGCCCCAAGCCCAGATGCTGTCCCTTTACATTCTTCTTGCTGTAGATATGGTAAAAATTATCTCAGATGTTCTTGGCACACTTTGCAGAACTTGGCTTATTTTAGACTCCAGCTTTCTTAAATTTATTCTTAGCATTAGGCCACCCTTTGATTTTATCCTTGGTCCCAAGACTCTTCTTATCTCCTATGTTTATATATTTTTAACCGACAATTCTCCAAGAAGGTTCTCTAAGTGGCCCCTTGGGATTCTTCTGATTCCTTCCCAGTTTCCTGCTTGTCAAGGCCATTTTTAATCAGAGCAGTGGAGTCTCCCAAGGGCATTTGGACCATTTCCCATTTTAGAGTTCCTGCCCGGTCATACTTATCTTTGCTCTCAGTGTTTTGAACTCTACTTCCCAAGAGCTGAGGATATAGGCCTACCCATAAGCAACATTCTCCGTCTTGTGGATGAGAGGAACTAGCTACCCGGGCCACTTTCTCAGAGTTGAATTCAATTGAGTGAAAACAATCATTTATTGGACATTTACTTTGCTCCACATACTTTATATAAAGAGTTCACTGAGTAGAGTGGGAGGCAGACTATGAAACGAATAATCGCGACATAATGGGGTAAATGAATCAAAAGAAGGGCAAGCCATGGATAACAGTAGTACAAAGGCAAGAGTGTACTGTGTCTGGGGAAAATGACACAAGGTGGACTTTGGAGATGAATGAAAGCCCACGAAGGCCACATAAAGGTAGAAGGAATTCTAGGTAGAAGGAACGAGCGTTATGCAAGGTTCTGAAGATATGGACTAACAAAGCCTGCCGTCACCATTTCACTTATTAGTTCTAACTTTTTAAAAGATTAAAGTTAGCATAACTGTTATCCTTTTAAAAAAGTGTTATTTGTCTTGTTTGTTTTCTAAAGCAATACATGTTTGTTTCAAATGTTAAAATTATATAGAAATGTATGACCCAGAAAGGAAGAGTCCTCCAGAGTCCCATCCTTCAGAGATATACTATTGTCTGCCTGGTGTGTATCTGCCTGGATATTTTTTCTTATATAGGTACCAAACTACACTCATACTCATTCTTTTGCAGCCTGTTTCTAAGTATATGCAACTAAATATTTTATATTCTATCCTCATTTTTTGGATCTGTTTTTTCCCAACATCCGGGTTGAGTGGCAGTGCAGCATAGTTATGAAACACGGAAGCACTGGAATTAGATAAATCCCAGCTCTCTCAGTCCTAACTATGTGACCTTAGGTAAGTCACTTAACCATCTTGTGCCTCAGTTTTCCTATGAGTATTATAAGGATCTATACAGATCTATCTCAAATGATTGCTATGATGATTTTAAAAGTTAATATTTGCAAAGCACTTAGAATATCTTTACAAATATTACATATTGACACATGGTAAGTCCTCTAAATGTGAGCCCATATTACCATAAGTTATTTAAGCAGGTCCCTACTGGTGGATGTTTGCGCCATTTCCAATTCTTTGCATGCTTTGGCTACTAAAGAAACTTCAAGGCAAGTTTTGAACTGCCCTTAACCTCTGTTACATTTGGAGTCCTTCGTACTAACTTACTGGCGCCAACATCCGCTTACAGACACTCAGCAGATGTGTCCTCTTTGGCGGAACGTCCTCTTTGGCGGAAGCACACAAAGGGGTGGGTGGCGTCCGGTTGAGTGTCTTCGAGATCCGTCCGCTGCAGGTTTTCTTTCTGCAGAGAGGCCACGACAGCAGGCAAATGCTGAGCGCACACAGGGAAAGGAAGCAGGAAGACGAGGATCCGAGTGATCGGACGGTAGGTCACGCTGGAGGCCTGGACTGGAAAGAAGCCAGAGAATGAGTGCAAGCCGGGAACATGTGGCCAGAGACAAACCTGAAGTGAGAGAACTCAAAAGGATGCCTTGGGCACCAACCTTTTGAAAGAAGTGTAGTGTACGTTCTTTGAGATGCTTCATTATATATAGTTCTCATCAACCTGTAGATACAAACGAGGTGATGTTAATATCAATTCCAGAACTATAAGCTCTTCCCCCTTTTGCTCACACAGGAACTCAGCTTCCTCCTCCCAGTCTCCCTGGGCCATTTCTAGGGGTCAGGGATTGGGGATTCTCATATGCTCAAGGACAAACCTCCTTGCCAAGGCGCTTCACCAGCCACAGCCTCAGGTGCTGCAGCCGCCTTGGAGAACCTGCTCTGCTACTTCGTCCCACCCCTACCCTCCACATCGGGGGAGGTGTGCGTGGCAGAGTATGTGTAAGATGGGATGCGAGGTCAGAGGGGAGAATGACCCTATCTCCAAATCTGTGTCTAGAGTCTGTCGTGAACTTAACTCCCCTCATTTCTCTTCCTGACCTCAATCTCTGCTGAAGTTCCAGACAGGTGCCCTGAGGCTGAATTGAAGAAAGGGAAAGGCTGACATACTTCAGCCATCCCCCTCCGGTGTCCTATCTGCTTTATCTCTCGAGTCACTGAAGAACAAATATTAACTGACCATTGTGGTGGGTTGAATGTAAAACAAATCCCAATTCTCTGCCCCCCTCTGTGTGTGTGCCCTTTGCAATGAGACACTCAGCCCCTCCCATTAAGGACTGGAATCTCCCACAGCCCCTTGAATTTGGGCTGGCCTGTGACTGGCTTTGGTCAGTTGAATGGGGCCGAGGTGATGGTGTGTCGGTTCCATGCCTGCACCTCGAGAGGCCTGAGCACTTCCATTCACTCTCTTGGTTCCTCAACATGCCCTAGAACAGCCTGGCTTAGATTTCAGGCTGAGGAAGCCTCGCCTCAGCTCACAGCCAGCCACCCGACAAGCAGAGCCCAGAAGAGCTGCCCTGCCAAGATCAAGAGACATTTGTAGATGACCTGCTTTCGCAAGAGTAGGGCCAGGGAGACCCAAAGAATCACCCAACTAAACCACACACTTGCGAACTAAATAAAGTCATGTGAAGCCACTGAGTTTTCTGTTTATTACACAGCATTACTGTGACAAGAGATGACTGATACAGCCCTCTTTCTAACCTCCAAAATCAAGGTTTTGTTGCAGATTCCAACACCCTTCTGAGAAGCTCAACAAATAGCCAAACTCTGATTCTCAGTATAAATTCAGCCAGGACACCCTGATGCCTGTACAACAGTCTGTGGGAGGAATACTGTAGTAAGATGGAGATACTTTAATTTCTCCAAGAGGACTAAGGGAAAGCTAGTTAGCCTGCTGGGAGAGACACACATGAGGAGTATGGGTGTGAGCATGTCCTACCAACCTCCCAGAGGACCACAGAGACCACGGTAAGCTTGGTGTGATGGCATTTCTTGTGGGGTTGGCAAGGGAGGCCAGTCTCCCCATTCTGAACTGAGTTGGGCCTGATCTGAGACCAAGCGCAGCAGGAATTGGAGGAAGACACGGAGCTGCCCCAGGCCCTGGATCCAAGGCACCAGCCAAGTCTAACTACCATCTCTGAAGGCAAGGAAGCCCTCCAGTGGGACATATCTGAAGTGACATATTACTAACCTCACTTTACAATCTGTCTTAAAACTCTTTCAGTATGACGGGTGCCTGGTCTAATTCTAGCCCTGCGATAGCTACGGCTCCATGTGGTAACCTACAGTGATAACGCTCCTTTGCAGAAGCTGGGGGAGAACCTTGTTAAGTGTGTGAATGGTGGTCCCTGACTAAGGACCTCTCTGAGATTACAGGGCAAGTCCTCCTCCCTCGTTGTCTCTCCCTCTTCATGTGTTATTTCCAGGGACTGTGAATGGAACTTGCACATCAAGGGCAAATGGGTGGAGTCTGAGTCACCTGGGCAGCTCTGGAGTGTTCCCCTGGGCTGTGTGGATGGAGCTCCTTCTGGGCTGGGAACCTATCTGCCAGTCAGAGCAAAGCTGCCCACAGACCAGCTGTCACAAGGCAACAGGCCATTAGCTGGAAATCTCAGGATGGACCCCTGGGCCACAGGTGCAGAGAAAGCAATAAAAAATAAGTTGCTGATGGCTGATTTCTGGTTTTGTTTATCCTTTTGAGTGATTTTTTAAAATGAGGTTGAGGGCTTCCCTGGTGGCGCAGTGGTTGAGAGTCCGCCTGCCGATGCAGGGGACACGGGTTCATGTCCCGGTCTGGGAGGATCCCACATGCCGCGGAGCGGCTGGGCCCGTGGGCCATGGCCGCTGAGCCTGCGTGTCCGGAGCCTGTGCTCTGCAAGGGGAGAGGCCACAGCAGTGAGACGCCCGCGTACCACAAAAAAAAAATAAAATAATAAAATAAAAATGAGGTTGAACATAGAACAATCCTCCTTGACTTGATAGCTTAGCTTCTTGGTCCTCTTGGGATAGTAGTGAGGGTTGTGTTGTGTTAGGCCCCTCAAGGTAGTTAATGTATGCCTGCTCCCTGACAGCCTTTTCTGGACGTTCTCCATTATGGTCATGGTTATATAGGGGTGGTCTTAATTGTTTGGTACCTTGGCCCTGGGGTGATTTGGGGCAGGTGGACTATTGGCTTGGTGTGTGAGAGGTAGATAAGGGAAGTGATTGGGGGTCTGAGCTCTGGATGGTTGGATTGCATATCAAAGCCATGCTTATAAGTTAGTTGTCTACTATCTCTAGGAATTAGCTAACCCTGGAAGGAGCAGTCCCTCCTCCCCAACCCAAAAGACCCCAGTGTGTCACAGCAACTGAAAATACAGAAAATAAAAACAAGGTGAATATGGCAAGCTGAGAGAATCCCTCTACTCTCAGCCCTGAGTGACTGAGTTACCAGGAACGCTTTATAACCTCTGGGCTTTCTTTCAAGGCCACGCAGTTCAGGACACAGTATTCTGACCCCTAAGTATTTACAGGAGTCATTCTCACCATCTCACTCCAGCTCTCTTGACCCGGAGCCATTCTTTGCTTCTTCAGAAAACAAACGGGATTAAAGTCCAGGGCTGGGACTTCCTCCTTGGGGTGTTTGACAAGGACTGACGTACTCTAGGCCCTTTGAATCCCGGAAGTCCAGGACACACCCAATCTTTGGTGCAGCATCCTGAATGCCGGAGCATAGCTAAAAGGACTGAAGCAAACATTTCACCATGAGGGACCCACTGACAGATTGTTCGGTGAGTAGCTCAGTGTGGTTTGCCTGTGTGTGAGAGGGCGGCTGAGGAGTCGATTTATGTAGTAATGGATTTGAACTTAAGAAATTTGGGACGCTCAGAAACCAAACATGTTTAGATATTGGCACTGGTACAAAAGTCTGTGGTTTTTCTTTGGTTCAATTTAAAACAGAGCTCTTTCTAGCAAATGACAGGGCAGGTAATTGTCATCTTTTATTCTCATATTCTTGAAAAAACTTTGAGTGTATGCAGCATTGTATTTGCAGCAGATGGTGGCTGTTTGGGAAACATTCTTCCAATATATGCCAATGGTGCCAATATCGTGCGTGCTGTAGACACACAAATGCTCAGAATGTCTGCAGCTAGTTTGGGGCTCTGGGAATGAAGTCAGGATGCAAGGGTTTTGCATATTTTCCCATATCATTTACAGCCCAGAACTGCAAGGGCCGAGGGAGGAAGTACAGACTCCGCACTCTGTCTGCCCTGCGGTGGTCCTCGGACACATTTACCAATGTGTTTGTTTCAATCCTGGGAGCGGTACCAAAAATAGAAGTTTGGTCAAGTTGTGAGGTGTTAGCTGCAAGAGCAGAGATGTAATTTAGGAAATGAGGAGCAATTAAAATAAAGGGTGGAGGCGGGAGGAAATAAAGTAATCAAAGATGGTCAGTGTGTTATCCCAAGAAATGGTGCCAAAAAACTAAAACTGGTGACATCAGAAGCAAGGGGTTGCATTCATCCTTCAAGTATTTTATTAAAAAACAAACAAACAAAAAAATGTGGAGAAGCAGATAAACAGGGGCTGCCATAAAACCATAAAGAAAAAGATCAACAGAGAATTATTGGTTTCGTTTGTGTTTATTCAGTGGATGTGGAAAGCACAGGCTTAGCAAAGATGAAACTGTATCCACCATCCCACAGAATGAGTTCAGGAATCAGACGAGCTAAATGAGATAAAGTCATGGTGGCTAGTGATATTAATAATGACAGTGTAGTAGCAGGCTCTGCCTACTTTTACTTTTTAAAAACGCAATAGTCTCAGAGGCAAAAAATATACAAATCAATTTTCACTGCAAAGTAAAGGAGCTGTTACAGTGGGGGATTACTGGACTGAATGTCAATATTATGACATAGTATGAGTGTGTTTCATGTTTGGTAAGTGCAATCGTTGTTGCTTTTGTTGTGGTCATCCATTTACAATGCTTGGTGTCAGTTTATTTATGTCTTGTAAAAAAAAAAAAAAGTCTGCCTGCCGCAACTAAGACCTGGTGGAACCAAAATAAATAAATAAATAAATATTTTTAAAAATCGTAAAAAAAAAAACAGCACACAATAGTAACGTGTGTCTAAGGTAAAAAAAAATTCCAACAATATGGTTGTATACAGATTTTAAGGGCGAAACCTCCTCCCTTTGATTTCTTCCGCCCCAATCTTGTCTCTATTGGTAAGCTAACAGATAACTTTTCAAAAAGTCTTTTCTCATTTATGTATTTGTTGTTTGTTTATTTTTCACTCCTTGCATTTGCTCCCTTACTAAAATGTTGACTCCTCTCCTTTTTCCTGATAGGTTAGCGATAATGTTTTTGTATAAGGTGGGTGAGTGGGACGGGGATGGGATAAGTGGAAGCAAAACCTAGGCACCAACGGTCACCAAAGAAGAAATCAAGACCAAGGGAAGAGTGAGATAGTGGAGAGGAAAACTGAAGCCAGGATAAGTTAAAACAAAAACAGAAACTAAAAACCAAAAGCCTAATATCCCTTTCTAAGGCTGACTTCAGACCTGGAACTAGGAGAAATATTTCCTTTGAGCAGCTCCCAAGACAACCCATCACCATATCTCTATGTCAGCTTAATGCTCCCTTCCTGACATGTGGAGTCCTTTTCCCTATGCTGAACTATTGCCCCAAGGACTCCTGTCCTTGTCTCCAAACTTGAAAGTCATCCTTCTGGGCCCACTGCCACCAAACGTAGTCGAGAGCGGGAGGCTATTCCTTCAGCCAGGGTTTCTGAATCCTCTGAAGTCACAGAATCTTTATTTATTTGCAATTGTTTCATCTTCAGCAAGTGTTCAAGTTGATTTCCTGGTGCAGTCCTAGTTTGCGCTTGGGCAACAAGGCTGTGTGAAGATGAGGCTGCAATTTGGCAACAGAATAAAACAAGGGAGTGGACTGCAAAAGAATGCTTCACGAAACAAGTAGTTTCATGAAAAAACCAAAAAGAACGCAAAGCTTTAACTTTCTGCAAAATATTCCATTTCATGAGTCCCTAGGGTTACGTGGAACACAACTAATTCATAAAGCCTTAGCTTAGCTACAGTTCTTAACTTGGTCTACCCCAGTGGATCCACATATGGAAACAGTGGTTTGTGTGACCTTCGATGGGAAAAGCATGACCTATTTATTTGTGTTAGTTTCTAACTGCAATTTAGAATTTCCTCCAATTTTGAATATAAGCAGCAAGTCCTAGTACAACTGCAGTGTCTGTGACTTTGTAACTAATAAAAATCACATATTTTTATATAACATTACATTTGTTTACAGATATCTAGAAATACTATTTACTCACACTCAGTGTGACTTAGAAATTTGGGTAATTCTTAAGACTCATTATTTAGTATGTTAATTAAAAAGCATATAAAATATGATTTAAAATTATATTTTATAAAACATATATCAATATAATTAGTTTCCTTTATAATCCTGTTATTTTGTTTTATGCATTTGAAAATATTTTTCTGCATAAAATAGGTCTCACCAGACTCCAGAAAAAATTTAAAAGCCTCTTCTTTTAGGTCATGCTCCAATGAGCAAGATAAGCTGATAGCTGGGCCATTCTACCTCAAAGAGCTGGGTTAGTGTCTATGCACATATTATCAGTCACCAGGGTAGCACACAGATTGCTTGAATGCTGTGTAGGACTTTTAACTAATCTTGAGAAAGTCAGAACTTATTTGAAGGAGATTTTTTAAAGTTCTCTTTTTGAAAAAGAGAAGAATTGGCTCTGGGCCTTGATGCCTTAATGCCTGTGAGCTTAGCTTCTAATCCTCAAAATATGCCAAAGGAAATCATTTACAAATCCATGTGCAAGGAGACAGGATCAGCTTATCTCCAAATGAAATAATCTAATCATGAAAAAAAAATAGCACCTTCCTAAGAAACAACGCCATAGAAATCAAGGGCAAATAATTAACTATAACCAAGGTTTTGCTTTTACTCACTCCTTCAGTATCCAGGTAGGGACCTGTCAAAGCAGGCTTCCCTGGGTCCACATAGTCAGCCTCTTCTCTTAACTTCGTCAGCTGTTGAAACAGTACTGTGGGGCTGCTCCTTCAGCCTGGTTCAGACACCAACCTGAGCATCCCATTTCAGCGGCTCAGCCTGGGTCAGAGGATATTAACTGACACTAATATAAAAGATACTGGGGTAATGGTCCATGGCTCCTGAGGGGTTCTGGGACACTGCAGAGATAAGGAGGCAGCTTGGGTCTGGCGTGGATGTCGGCCCACAGCATCCCCAGGGTGCATCAGTGAGATGTGTGATGTGCCATTTCATACTTTGTAGGCCTCTGTTTCCTCATCTGTAAAGTAAGAGGAGGAGAGGATGAAGTAGACTATGTAATGTATCTCACAATCTATGACAGCCTGCCATGGAGATTCTACATATTACCCAGGTGCCTAATAAATACAATTTCTTAGTTTACAAAAGCAGTACTTAGACATAGTACACCACAGGAAATCAGTAGCACAGTGCCTGGCATGTGAAAGGCATCCAACAAAAGCTTATTTGATTAACTTTAAGTAGAATATCATGGTTTGTTTAACACTATGAAGATCATCATTACTCCCCGCCCACCAAAAAAAAAAAAAAGCAAACTTTTCATACTTGCACCTAGAATGAAAATGGATTTTTCTAGAGTAATTGAATTTAACCTTCTTAATCATTCAAATCATGGAAAGTCAGAAAGAGCAGCTAGACCAATGTTGATAAAGTGAATTTTTTGTTGTTCACAAGACATCTGTCTAATCATTTCATGTGCCAATTGCCTAGGTTACTAAGTTTTTTCATAACGATAATATTTATCTGACAGAATTTGCTTATAAGTGCTGGGCAGAAGCATTTTCTTTTTTTTTTTTTTTAATATAATAGTGTTTATTTTTACTTGTTGACAGTTTGCTTTATTTATTTATTTATTTTTGGCTGTGTTGGGTCTTCGTTTCTGTGCGAGGGCTTTCTCTAGTTGTGGAGAGCGGGGGCCACTCTTCATCGCGGTGCGCGGGCCTCTCACTATCGCGGCCTCTCTTGTTGCGGAGCACAGGCTCCAGACGCGCAGGCTCAGTAATTTTGGCTCACGGGCCCAGTTGCTCCGCGGCATGTGGGATCTTCCCAGACTGGGGCACGAACCCGTGTCCCCTGCATCAGCAGGCAGACTCTCAACCACTGCGCCACCAGGGAAGCCCCAGAAGCATTTTCTTAATGGCAGAATGGGACATGTCTGTGTACATTAGTTATCTACCTGAAGGGATTTTTAGGTGCTCAGAAAGATCCCACATATTTCTCCACCAGCCTGCAATCCCTTTATCAGGGGAAAAAAAACCATGTCGTTTTTTCCTAGTACTTAATGACCTTAGGGAAAAGCAGCATGTTAATATAAATTCAAATGGAGATGTAAGGGCTTCCCTGGTGGCACAGTGGTTGAGAGTCCCCCTGCCAATGCAGGGGACACGGGTTCGTGTCCCAGTCTGGGAAGATCCCACATGCCACGGAGCGGCTGGGCCCGTGAGCCATGGCCGCTGAGCCTGCGCTCTACAACGGGAGAGGCCACAACAGTGAGAGGCCCGCGTACCGCCAAAAAAAAAAAAAAAAAAATGGAGATGTAAGATCAACAGTAGGTTCTTTCCTGGAATGAATATTTGGTAGGGGGTGGAGTATTCAAAAGCTCAGTAGGTGGGAAAAAAAACAGGAAAAATTCATCTTCCACGACTCTGAGTAGAGCAAAGCCTTCTGTGCTGGTTGATGACATTGGTGAGCGATCTGCACTGCTCATAATACTGAAAGGCAATACCACTCTGAGTACACTTAGTGTGATTATACTCATTAGCTATTTATAAATATATCTATTTCTAATAGATTCTCTAGTTGGTTTGCTCACTTAACATTTCTAATCACAGTTCTGTCTCTAACTAATGAGGTTATCTTTTGCTGTTTCGGCCTTAACTATAAAATAAGAGGATTGGACTTTAGTGGTTTCCAAACTGTGCTCCATGGAATCCCTTCAGAGACCCCTGTGCTGGGTGAGAGTGGGGTGGGGAAGAAAGATGGGAGAGGAGAAGGAGAGCCAAAGCCAACGTCAAGAGACTTCATCCCCTCAAAGCAGATAAGTTCTAAGATTTTCTGAGTGCACACACACACACACACACACACACACACACATGCACTGGATGAAATGGTCTCTGGGGTCTGCTTTGATGTTTATGCAAGTCTGCTTTTGCAAGACAGCTTTTGTCTTCAAGTCTGAGTAGATGGTACAAGATGAAAGGTACAGAATCATTGAATCTAAAAAAAGGGGTTATGCTGAAATAATGGAACTATTTTTAGTCACTCTTTTATTTATTGATGTCACCTTTGCCTCAGTCTGGATCAGGGTTTGTCATGGAGTGTCCAGTATATTATATGTAGAGTCAACGATAAAGATTCTCCCCATTGCTGTAATAAGCAGAACGTCCCATTCTTATCTGATCATTGAGTTAACAACAACATAATGTATTGAAGAACTTCCTGACTTGTGTGTACCTGGGCACACAAGTGCCCAAGGGTCTGGGGGATGAGTTATGGGGGGGGTGTAGCTGGGGGGCTGAGCTCATGGGCCAGTTGCCTCTACCTTGAACAACTTTGTCCATTTATCACATTGTTCCAGTACAAATATCATTTTCCATGTATACCATGATGTGAAAAAAATTAGGAAGTTAGGAAGTACTAGCCTATTAAATGACAGGAAAATCCTTCCAAAATCCAAAACTGGGAGCCCCAGGGGCAACTGATGCCATAAGATGTGCTTGGTTTGAGCAGATTCTTGCTTTAAAAAGTTGAATCTGAATGCCTTAGGGAAAGACAGGCGGTCTCCATACTGCCACAGCTCACCCACTCTCCTTTAAAAGCAATCGAGTTTTGAATCATTGGTTTATAAACTTTCCAGGCTTTCTGGCTTCCTAGAACTAGTCCTGTGGAGATAGTATTTTAAAAATGTGTCTTGGAGAGTTTTGATGGCTTGATAAGTTTGGGAAATGCAGTAGCCCCTGCAGCCCCAGGACAGGGAAAAATTCTCAACTGGTTCTGCTCATTTCCACTTTGGTTAGGGGCAAGTTTTCCCCTACCTGTCCTCATCCTCATACATGGTATCTGAGGCACCCTATTCTTTCCCCAGGACTATTGGATACAAATCGCCTCTTCTGGTGATGGTGGGCTGATGGGGGTCCATGTCCTAAGACAGCTCATCTCAGAGTCCCTTACCTCCCCTCCTAGTTTTCCTGATGGGAGTTTCTTCTCTCTGCTGCTCGGAAGGCATCCTTCCATCCAACTCTCTGCTTTGTCTTCTCCCAGCCCCAGCCTTACAGTGTTTAACAGAAAAATTCACTTTGCAAGCATGCATCCAAATCTTTCTGTCTTGCACATGGCCCCCTGATGTTTTTGTTGGGTCTTTGTTTCTGTTTTGGAGTAAGCTGGAGAGAGAAACAGGTAAGACACTATTTTAAAAGATAGCTTAATAGTGTGTAATACTGTGAGATATTTCTAAGTAAATAAGAATGCTACAGGACCTCTAAAGAAAACCATAAAATTTTATTGAACATGAAATAAGATTTGAACAAATGAAAAGACTTACTATGCCCGTGGGTGGGAAGTCTAAATACCATAAAAAAGTTAATTTCCTCAAATTGAGATATATAGATGTAATGCGATTCCACTTAGGATCTCAACAGGGATTTTAAAAATTGTAATTAGATAAATGTTGATACGGAAGAACAAATGTGCAATAATAGTCAAAGAAATTATTAAAAGGAAAAATTGTTATTTAAAAAGAGCAGAAGCAAAGTATCAATATCTCTGTAACTTAGGTAGTGAGAATATAATGTGTATCATAATTATTGTTTGTATCATTCTTATTTATAAAACATAAAAATGTTTCATAATTAAAAAAAAAAAGTTAAAAGACTTTGTATGAGTTGGAACTATGTTTACCTGCATATTTAGAAAACCCAAAATAAAAGTGGCTTTTAAAAAAGCCTACTGGGCTTCCCTGGTGGCACAGTGGTTGAGAGTCCGCCTGCCGGTGCAGGGGACACGGGTTCGTGCCCCGGTCCGGGAGGATCCCACATGCTGCGGAGTGGCTGGGCCCGTGAGCCATGGCCGCTGAGCCTGCACGTCCGGAGCCTGTGCTCCGCAACGGGAGAGACCACAACAGTGAGAGGCCCGCGTAACGCAAAAAAAAAAAAAAAAAAGCCTACTGTTATATTTCTCTCATACATAAAATAAGTCCAAAAATAGAGAGTTGGGGGCTTCTGCGCTGGCCCCCAGGGCATCAGGGACCCAGGCTCTTTCTCACTTTCTGATCTAAGATCTTAGCATGTGGCATCCATCCTCAAGATCACCTTACGGCATCAGCTGTCATTTTAAGTCCAGGTTTCAGGAAAAAGGAGGAAGGAACTTTCACTAAAACCCAACACAAAACTTTCACCCATACCTCTTTGGGAAGCATTTAGTCACATGGCTACTACACCTAAGGGTGAGAGGGGCTGAGAAATGACTTTATTCCAGGGGCATGCGCCTGCTAAACATGTCTCTATTTTCTTCTCATGATACCTAGGTATGTTTTACTGGATGTTATTTGGTGTTATGGGAAGAAAATAAAAGCCTTAAGGGACAACTTAGTGAAAGTGTTTAGGTAACAAAAGAATAAACAAAAAAGCTAAACAATTTAAAAATGCTTACCAAACTCTTCCATTGTACCTGTAAGGGGAGGAAGGAGGCCTGACAGTATCACATCATTCATAGATGACAACTTATGTTTGTGGAAATAAAAATGAGAAAGCTTGGTTGCTCAATAGTGATTTTACTCTCATGCCTCAGAGGAGAATCATTTCTTCATGACGGAGGCTACATTTGGATTGCACTACAGGTATGTTTTGCTTGCTTGGCAAAGAGTTTAAAAGTTTGTGAATTGTTTGCTGCAAAATTTTAAAACTTATGTTTCAGATACCAATCCTCATTTCAGCTTTTTTGCACAAAAAAAAGCTGGTCCATGGTCCAGAGTTGTTGTGGCAGCTGTCTCTCCAGTTCACTGTCCCCACCCTGGGCCTCCCTCATCCAGGTGCCTATAGGCACCAAATTTTTGCAAACCTTGCTTTAGGAGTTAACAATGTCCTTCTAAAGAGCTTTGCCCTCTCACAGTTGTTTTTGTGTCCCAGACAGTTTCAATGAAGCTGTTTGCTCCTATTGTGTGGCTACCAAATCCTGCCATGGATTTCTGTGTTAAATTCAGGGGAAAGTTAAACTCCTGCATAAAGAGAAAAAGATTTGGTATCTATAGGATTATGTTTCTACATCCTACCTATTGGTTGGTTCCACCCCTGAAGGTAGGGACCTGGCTTAGGTCATTTCTTTAGGTCTTTCTACCTCTGTGCCCTATGTCCTTTTTGCTACTCTGCTAGCTGCTTACTGCAGGTGCTATAGCTGAAAGGTTGCCTCAGCTCTGAGGATTCATATAATGGGAACGTGCCTGCCCCATAGTAGGTGCTCAGGAAGTATGAGTTTCCTTCCCTTTCCCCTTCTCAACAAGGGACCAGCAGCATGCCTGAGACATTTGAGGTCTGGAAGAGGCTGGCTCACTGTATGAACAAAGAGCCACCACATGGCACTCAGTCTACACAGAAGTTGCGTCCTCTTGTGCACAATCTTATTTTGAAAAATGTGATGGGCTATCGCATCTCCCAGATGGAAACGTTGAGACAGTGTGTTTGAGACTTGATCACCTCGCTCATCCACTCTGTGTCAGGGAAGCAGCAGAATCAATTGACACTTGCCCTCTCCATCTGGGCACTTAAAATCTATTGTCATCAATGTCTAGCCTTACCAATACAATTTTCAGAATAACATTGTGGCGTTCTAAGTCACATGACAAAATCTTTTGAACGGAATTTTTGTGTCTACAGGCTAAATTCATATATAGATAAATTTATAAGGTTTGGTTCAACCAAAATGTTCAACTCACTATTATAACATTCTTATTACTAGAGTTAAATGAGACATAGAGGGGCCTAGGAGAAATTTTATTACTAAAGTATTCACTTGCGTTTTCTATCTCAGCCAAGAAGTACTCACTTTAATGGTTCAGGGTTTGTCATGAGGTCCAGGGATAGTATTTAGGAATTTTCAGGGAATATGCAGTGTATTTCAGAATGTATTTTTAGCCTTCCTGGGAATAATAGGGGTGACAGGAATCCAAGTGCACCCCACTGTTGAATTGTTTGCATTTGGCCTAGGAAGAGACAGGTAGACCAGCTTTATTTTTGAAACGTTCTCCAGGATCTTTCACATCCACGTAGAAGAGACTTCATCTTTATTTTAAGAACTCACCCAAAAGGTGTGCATTCTGTGGGCTTCCCTGGCGGCGCAGTGGTTGAGAGTCCGCCTGCCGATTCAGGGGACACGGGTTCGTGCCCCGGTCCGGGAAGATCCCACATGCCATGGAGCGGCTGGGCCCGTGAGCCATGGCTGCTGAGCCTGCGCGTCCAGAGCCTGTGCTCTGCAACGGGATAGGCCACAACAGTGAGAGGCCCACGTACCGCAAAAAAAAAAAAAAAAAAAAAAAAAAGCTGTGCATTCTGTAGCTGCATGATCATTTACAACGACAGTCATCATTACAGCACTGTTCTGAATTGATAGGAGTTCAGTCTTTGGAAGTGCTCATAATCCTTCTGTGCATCTTTTTCAGTATAATAAAGTATACAAGAACCTAAAGGAGTTTTCTCAAAATGGAGAAGATTTCTGCAAGCAGATCACATCCATTCTTCAGCAAAGGTACAAAGTGCATGTTTGCACGAAGCATTTCTTCCTCTTTCATTGCAGCAAGCAATGTAAGTGGAGGAGTGATTACAGCTGTCCTACTTTCCAGAACACAGCGTTATATTTTGGTACTTGAGAAATTGGTTTGAAGAGTGATTCTCTGTTATTGCACATTTATCATTGGGGCACCATAAAAATCAGGAAACAACAGGAAGTAATTCTGCTTGGGAAGGCTCAGCCAAGTCCCTTCTGATCACTACCCTCTCCTGGGGCCCACCATTGTACCAATGTATACCACCATTAGTGCGCTCCTCACACAGATGGCAATTATTCGTTTACACTTCTGTCTCCCTAGCGAGGGTAGTGGCTGTGTCTTACTCATCTTTGTATGCTGAGCTCTTAGAGTCTGGCCTTTTGACTTCTTCAGTAAGTGTCTGTTGAATGAATGCGTGGATGAATGAAAAGTCACCTTTTTCAGTATCATCTTCTCTCTTTTTTATTTACTTTTTTTAAACATCATTATTGGAGTATAATTGCTTTACAATGGTGTGTTAGTTTCTGCTTTATAACAAAGTGAATCAGCTATAGATATACATATATCCCCAACAGTATCATCTTCTCCTAATACTAGATATGATCACGTGTAAAGCTGTTCACTGTGGTGAAATGAACACACTGAACTCAGTTAAGAAAGTTACAAAAATTCCTGCTTAAAATTAGAGTCCACGAAGACTGAATGGGGCCATAAAGGGTGCTTAGGCCATTTCCCTATGTCCAGAAAGCTCTGTAATAAACAACTCCAAAGAGACCTTCAAAAAAGATTGTTTATTCTTTCAAGGGAACCCATTTCAAATTTAAAATATTGTGTGTTTACCATAAGAACAAAGATGCCTGAGTTGATTGCATCCTGTATTAGTAGGTCAAGAGCAAGGGAGAACATTAGCTTTATCAGGACTGATGAATGAGGCCAAGGAAAGATACAGGAGAGTTCAAATGTACTTTAAAAAAAAAATTATATTTATTTAATGAATGCTTGTAAGGAATTTGGATTACCTTTTGTTTTTTGTTTTAATATTTATTTATTTATTTATTTATTTATTTATTTATTTATTTATCTGTGCTGGGCCTTAGTTGCAGGCACGCGGGATCTTCATTGCCCAGTGTGGGATCTTCGTTGCCATGTGCAGGATCTTTAGTTGTGGCATGTGAGATCTAGTTCCCTGACTAGGGATCGAACCTGGGCCCCCTGTATTGGGAGTGCAGAGTCTTAACTGCTGGACCACCAGGGAAGTCCCCAAATGTGCTTTTTTTTTTTTTTTTTTTTTTTTGTGGTACGCAGGCCTCCCACTGCTGTGGCCTCTCCCGTTGCGGAGCACAGGCTCCGGACGTGCAGGCTCAGCGGCCATGGCTCACGGGCCCAGCCGCTCTGCAGCATGTGGGATCTTCCCGTACCGGGGCATGAACCCGTGTCCCCTGCATCGGCAGGCAGACTCTCAACCACTGTGCCACCAGTGAAGCCCTTGTTTTTTTTTAATTTTTTTAATTTAATTTAATTTTTTTTGGTATACAGCAGGTTATTATTCGTCCCCAAATGTGCTTTTATAAAGAAAACAACCAGGTTTGTCAAATGGAGTCAAAAAGAAAAAATATTTTAATAAGTTATTTCTATCTTAATAGCCAAATTGTTTTAATTCTATGAAAAGAAGAGGGAGGACCAATCTGGGAGGGAATTTTTTCTGTAAGAAAATATTTTTACCCATCTAAAAGGAAATTATTTAAAATAAAACCAGTTAACTATTATACAAGTTCAACCTATTACCTAAATTAGAAAGCATCTCCCTCCTGCAGATCAAGAAGAATCTGTACACAGAGTAGCCATACAAGTGACCTGGGTTGCAGTAGGCTGGGCCTTGATTATTTGGTGTCTTCAGGTTCAAAACTAATGCCTGGTAGAGAGCTGTGAAGATGGAAGGCAGGTGATAAATAATGCCCGGTAAACAGACTCAACAAATGACTGAATAAATTTGGGGGAATTACTTCTCCAAAATGGCCCTCTTGTTTTTCCCTTGTCTAGGTAACTCTGTATCTCCGCCTTGCCACAGACATACCTACTTTATATACAGTCAGAACCTTCATTTCTTACCTGTGTCTCTCTTGAAGTTGCTTCCTTAGGTTACCATCCACCCTGGACCTACTCACATGCAAAACTCTCCATCCACACATTCCAGAATGGCAAACAAGCTCCAATGAAGGAGAAACACTTGGGTAGCTAAAGATATCTCCCTTCATGGTTTTACCTCCTCATAGAGCAGAATTTAGAATTTGAGAATCTAAAGAATACTACTGGTGAGCAAAATTACATGCATATCTCTGGGATAAAAACTGCATAGCATAAATACAAAAAGGGGATCTAATGGTTTACCTAGACCAAAAAAATTATGCTGGATATTAGGTTGTTTATATAATAGATGCTTTCCTGAACAATGTATAAAGCTAACCTTTTACAATTAAATCATTTCCTCTTAACCAAGATGCCTTGTGTGAGTTGCTTTATGTTTATTCCTGATAAATGTGCATTTGGCAATATCTCCTCACACTTGAGCTTGAAGCTCTCCTCCCTTTGCTCAGCTGTTTGATCATGTAGTTTACCTGAAGGATGTCATCCACACTAAAAGAGTTAGGTGTTTCGGGAGAACTGTTTTCTGATGGACACAAACTCCCTACTCATCTATGAATATGCGGCACACTGTGATTTTTCCAGCTGTATTCCCACGTGTCAGCTGGCCTTTGCTGAGGCCACCTCCCTTGCCAGGACTGGGTCATTTCTTTCCCATGGGGTGTGATTCTGATGTCACTACCTCTTCCTATGAAGTGTTTGAGCTTTGAGAACATAATTACCATATCAAAAGGAAGAATGGCCACAACATAGCTGGTATTACACTGGCCTTCACTGTCCCTATTCTGCAAAATCAGCAATTAGCTCCCCAGATATACAAAAGATAAAAAGCTGTTTCCCACCAGTTATCTGGGCATGAGCACTGGGCTTATTTTCCTCTTAAATAGATGGGCTTATTACATATGAATCAATGATACCTTTCCCTTGTATTAGAAAAATGCCTAGAAAGCTAGTACTATTGAAAAGAAACTATCATATTACTTAGACAATAGACAACTAATGGAAACTCCATCATACAAGTAAAAGAGTTCTCTTGGAATATATATAGCAGGCATTTCCACTGAGGTTCATGACAGAAAATCATGAAGGCAAATCCAGTGGCCAATATAATGAAAGATTTAGTGAGGGGGCATATGGGGCTTAAGGATACCTGCCACATAAAATGCATTCAGTAAATCCTTGTAGATTGAATGAATAAATAAATGAAAGATAGTTAAGGGTTTATTTTCTTATTATTACATCTACATTATTAGAACAGGGTCTTTACTATTGTTGTATATTAACAATTCCAGACACCTTGCTTAAGAATACATTGGAATGTGGTTCTCCTAACACTTCTGTATTAGCTTGTGCCTACAAGGGACTGCATCCCCATTAAGATTCGAGGCCAGATAATGTTTTATTTCCAATCTCAGCTGCCTTCTTGCATTTGTTCTAATTGGTGGTGATAGAAAAGTGTTGGTATTGAAACACCATTTTGCCTAGAAATTCTGCAATTCATGGTATTGCTTAGCTTCTTTTATCCAATTAGTTTCTCCAGTTTCTTTTTTTATGGTAGTAACTCAGATTTAGCCAGAAACACACAGCAGCTCCTAAGATGCCTAATGCCAAAGTCATCAGGTTCATTTCAACACAAGCACAGATCAGATTCAAAAAGACAAAGGCACATTTCCAGAAACTATTTAAGTGTTTGGTTCCCTGCACCCTCACAGCTAGGGTTTAAACAGACTTTGATGGGAAAGTCAATTTTTTTCTCTCTAAGGAAACTTAAGGTCAGGTTTTCAAATGGCAAGTACCATTTTTAGTTCAATTTTAATTAATTCCTCATAGACACAGGGGCCAGCTACAGTGTTCGTTTTCTATCACTTTTTATCATCTTAATTTTCTTAGAGCACGGTACTCTAAAATTTATTACCTGGTCACTTATAGTCTTACAGTTTAATTTGTGGTCTGTCTAAAATATTGAATCTGATATTTTCTATCTCTCCTTTCTTTCAAAAATATAAATATAATTTATTTTCAAATCTAAGACAAATGTTAGTCTTGATTTATTGGTCAGTCTTCATTATTACTAATGAAAATTTATTGACCTGCCTCCACATGCTGGGAGGAAATTGGAATATAAATGGATTAAAAGTCAGTGCATGCCATTTCCCTGGTTAGGGATCTTTAAGACTCACCGGAATATTCTGAGATTGAGTTACCCATCCAAAGAAATATACATCATCAATTTCACATGTGCCAAGACAATTGCTTGGAGAGAGAATCTCAACTCCTATTAGATGTTGTAGCTGCAGGGCTAGAACATTAAGCTCAATGTTCTTATAAACTCTTTTCTGATTATTTTAATGAGGGGGAAAAATTCCATGTCTCAGTTTGAGATTAGCTCTGCCTTTCTTCACTTCTTTTGCATGTGGTGCTTTTTAGGCCAGAAACCATGATAAAACAGTTCCCTTAGAAGAAACCAGTGTGCTTGGAGGTGCAAATTGCCACCTCTGCCTTGGGAAAAGGTGTCCCTTTTGAACTCTATCCTTTCACTTCTGTTTAGCAGGAATTCTGAAAGGCTATATATTCTGCTTCATTAGACCCTAAGCACGGATGAGCCACATGGCAGTGTTTGTTCCAACTTACAAAAGTGACAACTCTCTCCACGCTTGCCAGTTGGAACATGGCTTCTTAGAGTGATTTCCTCTGGGGAGGAATTTACCCATTAACCTGTGCTAAGATAAAGGCCATTCAGGGTCAGAGGCCAGAGAGTTTTTCAGTTGTAGGCAAACTCACCAGAAAAGAAGCCTAGTGACGGGTTCCATTCCTCACGTATCCAAACTCATCCTCCCGACTTTTTCATTTCATTTCTTTCTGATGTGTGGGGTAATCTGCTGAGGATTCTGAAATGGTCATTAGGGTTGAAAATGCAAGAGGAAATGATTGCAGCCTGTTTTGCTTGGTTGATTCCAATGCTGGTTTTAAATATGAAATATATAATATATAATATATATAATATTTGTATATTAGGGTCACCAATATAGTATTGAAGGCAGAGATGAAGGGTACAATCATGCTGCTCAGAGAGGCCGTGTCTGGTCTCAGAGGGCTACCTTGGTGACGTTTGATATCAGAGCCCCCTCTTCCCCACTTTTCTAGACCCTCAACACGTCCAGGAACTGCAAAGATGCTTTTGGAAGAGGCCCCGGGAAGCTCGTTCTGTCTACACAGAGGCTGCTGTGGATCCCGTTTCTAGCTGCTAAGCCACCAGAGTTGTGGTGATTAAGAACACCGCAATTAAACGCAAAGGGAGAGGTGGTGTCAATTTTAAAAAGCACTTGCCTTTGACTCCCCTGCAATTCTCCTTCTCCAGCTGCTTCCCCACAGTTTCAGAGGCAGGAGAGTGGAGTGCTGGGCAGGCAGGTTCTTGAGCCAGACAAGGGTTTGAATCCCAGAGGTCACTTCTCCATGAATGACCTCGGGCAAGTTACTGACTAAACTCTGTGCTTTGGTGTTCCCCTCCATGAAATGGGTAGAGTAAGTGTCCCTTCCTGTTGGGAGGTATTGCAGGTTAAATGAGGAAATGTACTTAAAACACTCAGAATGGTGTCTGGCACGTTGTATACAATAAATGTTGGATGTCACTAGTTTGTGTGTAGACAGAACACACAAGGTCAAGTGTCAGCAACATGTCACAAAGGTGATGGCAGCACATTTTTTGGGAGAGAGAGCGGTTTGGACATGAACTTCATGGGCAGGATTACAAGAATTTTTAAGCTGTATACAAACCTATAAAACTACACATCCTCTTACTGCTCTGAAGCAAGAAATGCTGTGTGGTAATTGCCTCTCTTTAGGCTGGTTTTCTACTGTACTTGAGAGAAAGCCAGCAGAAATACGGGGGTTCAAGAATAAAGCCAGTTTCAAAACAAGAGCCCATCAATTCAAAGAGAGCAGGACCCTCTCCTTTTCTTGACACCAAAGCCCAACTTTTTTCTAGAATCAGATTAAGTTAGCGATGTAAGGGAAGGCCACACTTCCCCCTCATCATTGTCCTTTTTATTTCTGTTTAGCCTCTGAGCCATTTTGTAGGACCTGCAAGAACAGGGTAAAAGTGAAACTGAATTCTGAGGAAGAGGCTGTGCCGGACAGCATTCCCTTTCCTGTGGGAAGCCATTCAGGATTGTTCTAGAGCTGATGGATGAGAAAAATGTGCATTCTTTCCCCCGCTTCTCCCCATCTCTGTATATTTCTGAATGTTTAGAGATCCTTTTGGATACATACTCATAATAACATTAGAAAAATTAATATTTATTAAGAAATTTTTGGTACCCAGCACTAGCTGAGCACGACAAATGCATCATCATATTTAATGTTCTGTGTGCTGCTTCCAAGCAAGAATGGAATGTTGGAAAGGAAAGTCCTAAGGAATCCTCTGGTTAAAGATGGATTAGGAGAGCGTTTAATGAGTCTAGCTATTGCAAGTGCTAGAAAGCTGACATCAGAGCTGAGCACACCTCAAACTTGTGGGACTGAATTTAAATAGTTCAGCAGTTTAAAGTTTTCAAAAGTGGTGAAATGAGAACAGACTTGTAGTGGAGACTGGTTAAAAATTCTAACCAAGACCTGATGGGAAGTCCATTCATTCATTCATTCATTCAAGAAATACATGCTGAGCACCAATAACATGGCAAGCACTGTTCTAGGCCTCGGGATATAGCAATGAGCAACACAAAATCTTTACTCTTATGGAGCTTACACTCTAGGGGTATTCATAGAAGCACAGTAAAAAATTATGTGATGTAAGATAGTGATAAATGCTAGGGCATAAATGAAGCTGTAGGGAGATAGTGACAAGAATGCTCTTTTCGATAGGGTAGCCTCTGAGGTGGTGATGTTTGAACAAAACTTGTTGGGGTTGACATGAAGAAGAATGCCATGGGGTTATGTAGCAGAAGGAATACATGGCAGAGGCCACAGCAAGTGCAAAGGCCCTAAAGCAGGATGACATTTGGCCACTATGCAAGAGTACCGTGAACAAGGGGATGACAAGTAGGAGGGGAAGTCAGAGAGGGAGCCAGGGCTCAGGTTGTGCGAATCAATAAAAATCATTTCAGTCTTTGAGCCCCTGTTGGGTTTGGGCAATTACCACATTTTTAAAATTAATTGATACTATACATAGAGAATCCTAAAGATGCTACCAGAAAACTACTAGAGTTAATCAATGAATTTGGTAAAGTTGCAGGATACAAAATTAATGCACAGAAATCTCTGGCATTCCTATATACTAATGATGAAAAATCTGAAAGTGAAATCAAGGAAACACTCCCATTTACCATTGCAACAAAAAGAATAAAATATCTAGGAATAAACCTACCTAAGGAGACAAAAGACCTGTATGCAGAAAATTATAAGACACTGATGAAAGAAATTAAAGATGATACAAATAGATGGAGAGATGTACCATGTTCTTGGATTGGAAGAATCAACATTGTGAAAATGACTCTACTACCCAAAGCAATCTACAGATTCAATGCAATCCCTATCAAACTACCAATGGCATTTTTCACAGAACTAGAACAAAAAATTTCACAATTTGTATGGAAACACAAAAGACCCCGAATAGCCAAAGCAATCTTGAGAATGAAAAACGGAGCTGGAGGAATCAGGCTCCCTGACTTCAGACTATACTACAAAGCTACAGTAATCAAGACAGTATGGTACTGGCACAAAAACAGAAAGATAGATCAATGGAACAGGATAGAAAGCCCAGAGATAAACCCACGGACATATGGTCACCTTATCTTTGATAAAGGAGGCAGGAATGTACAGTGGAGAAAGGACAGTCTCTTCAATAAGTGGTGCTGGGAAAACTGGACAGGGACATGTAAAAGTATGAGATTAGATCACTCTCTAACACCATACACAAAAATTAGCTCAAAATGGATTAAAGACCTAAATGTAAGGCCAGACACTATCAAACTCCTAGAGGAAAACATAGGCAGAACACTCTATGACATAAATCACAGCAAGATCCTTTTTGACCCACCTCCTAGAGAAATGGAAATAAAGACAAAAATAAACACATGGGACCTAATGAAACTTCAAAGCTTTTGCACAGCAAAGGAAACCATAAACAAGACCAAAAGACAACCCTCAGAATGGGAGAAAATATTTGCAAATGAAGCAACTGACAAAGGATTAATCTCCAAAATTTATAAGCAGCTCATGCAGCTCAATAGCAAAAAAACAAACAACCCAATCCAAAAATGGGCAGAAGACCTAAATAGACATTTCTCCACAGAAGATATACAGACAGCCAACAAACACATGAAAGGATGCTCAACATCTTTACTCATTAGAGAAATGCAAATCAAAACTACAATGAGATATCATCTCACACCAGTCAGAATGGCCATCATCAAAAAATCTAGAAACAATAAATGCTGGAGAGGGTGTGGAAAAAAGGGAACACTCTTGCACTGCTGGTGGGAATGTGAATTGGTACAGCCACTATGGAGAACAGTATGGAGGTTCCTTAAAAAACTACAAATAGAACTACCATATGACCCAGCAATCCCACTACTGGGCATATATCCTGAGAAAACCATAATTCAAAAAGAGACATGTACCAAAATGTTCATAGCAGCCCTATTTACAATAGCCCGGAGATGGAAACAACCTAAGTGTCCATCATCGGATGAATGGATAAAGAAGATGTGGCACATATATACAATGGAATATTACTCAGCCATAAAAAGAAATGAAATTGAGCTATTTGTAATGAGGTGGATGGACCTAGAGTCTGTCATACAGAGTGAAGTAAGTCAGAAAGAGAAAGACAAATACTGTATGCTGACACATATATATGGAATTTAAGAAAAAAATGTCATCAAGAACATAGGGGTAAGACAGGAATAAAGACACAGACCTACTAGAGCATGGACTTGAGGATATGGGGAGGGGGAAGGGTAAGCTGTGACAAAGTGAAAGAGCGGCATGGACATATATACACTACCAAATGTAAGGTAGATAGCTAGTGGGAAGCAGCCGCATAGCACAGGGAGATCAGCTCGGTTCTTTGTGACCGCCTGGAGGGGTGGGATAGGGAGGGTGGGAGGGAGACGCAAAAGGGAGGGGATATGGGAACATATGTATATGTATAACTGATTAAATTTGTAAAATAAAAAAAAAAAAAGTACACTTTGAAAAAAAAAATTTTTAATTATTAATTTAATTAAAATTTTTAATTTAATTTTTTATTTAAATTTTTTTTTAAATTTATTTTTTAATTATCATAAACCCCCTTGAGGTAAGTCTGATTAATTCATTTTAATGTTGCCCAAAGCCACCCTACTGAGCCGTAGCATTCTCTTGGGATTCTAGAGCATCCAAGTTCATTAAGGGAGGCGGTCTCTCCCAGCTTGCTGCTGACCAGGATTTTCTCTCTCCATCAATCACCACATATTCCTAGAGCAGAAAAATCTTTTTTAAAACGTTATGAGATATTTCTTTACCATCTTCATTATTTCAAAATATTTGCCCTAACCTTTTCTTATACTTGGCCAAGGCCTGATGCCAAATGGGTATTTTCTGCACCTAGGCCTTAACATGCATCCTACGATGGTTTTCTTTCTTTTAAAAGGTGCTAAAAATAACTTGGAGCACAGCTGTACTAAAGAGGAAAAATGAAGCGAAACTTAGCGATAGATCCATAGCCCATGATCTCTGGGTTCCATTCATAAAAGAGGTCTTTCCTTTTTTGGTCTATAACACTGAGTCTAATTTATGTAAAAACATCCAAGGATTAAGTTAATTACTGGAGAGTCCTGGGATTGTTCCCCAAATGAAATGGAGTCACAAATAATTCTAATGATGTTTTATAATAAAAGTAGAATTAAAAGACTGAAAAATATGCAACAAAGACTCTTTGGTCCATATTAAGATGAAAAAAGTAGCATAAATTGAACTTAATATCCTACATTTTTATTATTTTCATTGAAAAGTGAAATGAATAAAAATGTGTCTTCATTTTAGCTATAGATGGGCCTAAATTAGGACATGGAAAAATCAGCTTAAGATAAGAGTGACTCAATCCATCCAAAGAACCAAGTTTTCTTTGGGAGGGTATGCCCAGATTCCCTACTGAGTCTTGTCCTGCATGGAAAGTAATGGGAATTCATTTTCTAAATCTCGTGCTGGCCCATTAGAAAGTTTCTGTTTGGTTAATTCCATCATAATGTATTATTGTATTGCCAGCTATTATAATCTAGAGCTAGTCTGATGGTGTTGGTGTCTCAGGATAAGTAGGAAAGTAGCTGGATTAGTTTGCTAGGACTGCCAGAACAAGGTACTATAGACTGGGTTACTTAACTTACACAGTCTCTTACTGTAGCTTAAACTAAAAAAACATATTGTCTCACATTCCTGGAGGCTGGAAGTCTGAGATCAATGTGTTTGGTCAGGTTGGTTCCTTCAGAGAGCTGTGAGGGAGAATCTATTCCGTGTCTTTCTCCTAGTTTCTGGTGGTCTGCTGACGATTAACCTTCGGCATCCCTTAGCTTATAATCCATCATCCCAATCTCTGCCCCTTTACCTTCACACAGCATTCTCCGTGTGTGTGTGTGTGACTGTGCCCAAATTTCTCCCTTTCATAAGGACACATCCATACTGAGTTCTAGCCAATCCTAGTGACTGCATCTGAACTTGATTATTTGCAAAGACCCTATTTCCAAATAAGGCCACATTCACAGACAGCAGGGTTAGGACTTAAGCACCTTTGTGGGGGAATACAGTTCAACCCATAACACTAGTGTACAAGAAGGTTAAATGAAAACTTCTCTCCTTTTGTAGGATTCTCTTGGATATCCTTAAAGATTACACCGAGGACAGGAGAATCCTTATAGTAGACAAATCATCTCTTTATTCATTGCATTATCAGCCTGAGTCCTCCTTCATATATTTGTGTGTGTCTCTCTCTCTTTCTCTCTCTGTGTGTGTGTGTGTGTGTGTGTGTGTGTGTGTGTGTGTGGTTTTGCTTGATTTCCAGCCATTGTATCCTATCTAACAACTATCCGTTTGCTAACAGGGCAAATTTGGAGATCAGTTATGCCAAAGGACTTCAGAAACTGGCCACCAAACTGAGCAAAACATTACAGAGCACAAAGAAAAAGTAAGTATATGGAAGAAATAAGGCAAGATCACTCTTAAAAGTAATAAAAAGCGACATATGTTCAATTCCAGCTTCCTCATATAAATGTGGCAAGTCCAGAGCATCAAGCATGGCTTCCAGTTCTTGGGCTCTTACTGTGTGCCAGACACTGTGTTAAATGCTTTCATAGATACTCTACATTTAATCCTCACGACAATCTCTGAGAAGTCTTTTTATGATCTCTATTTACAAACAAGGACTTGAGGCTTGGAGAGTTTAAGAACCTTGCCTGGTCACACAGATAATGAATTTCAGAGCTGGGTTCATCCTGTGTCTTTTTGACTCCTAAGCTCATATTCATAAAAGGCCTTGGTGAGGTTATTAACTTGGGAAGCAGTGTTGTTAAGTCGGAAGCTCTTGAAATCAGGAAGTGTGAATCCTGCTTTATCTCAAATTTATGACCTTCAACAAGCAACCTGGCCTCCCTTGATTTCCTCCTCTGTTATATGGAGTAACAAGATGTGCTCCATTGTGTATATGTGTATGTGTGTGTGTGTGTATCAGGGGGTGCATATTAAACGAGGTAATATATGTAAAGATATTGGCACATCAGATGCTGAAAAAATGTTGGTTCACATTTTTTTCAATTCAGTCGAGAATGAAGTCAATTACTTCTCTTCAGGGAGAGAAAAAAGGTATTAGTATTCTAAAAATGGTCCATTAGTGATAATTTCTTGCAAAGATTTTTGACTAATGCTTGCAGATGCCACCCAATGGCAGTGCCATTGCAAAGACCCCTTCTGATGGTAAAAGAAAGAGGGAAAGAAAAAAGGAAGGCTTCTGGAGCCCACATTCCTGCTCCCTAGGCATCATCCATAACAGCAAATAATGGCTTTGAAATTGCTCTGACTTTGAGCTTGATTTTTAGGATGGTATTTTAGAAGCCTGCAAAGGAACCAGTAGAGCACAGTGGTTGAGTGTAAATAGACTTTATTTAGACTACCCATGTTTAAATTCTGGCTCTACCTCTTACCAAGTAGGTAAATTAGGACAATTTATTTTACCTCTCATTGTGTATTTAAAATGGAAATAAAACACATCTCATATAACTCCTGTGAGTAGTAAATGAAATAATACAAGAAATGTGTTTAATACCTGGCTGGAGCCAAAGCTCCCTAAGTGTTTATTATGATTTTAGTTTTGATTACCTTCTAAAGGATGAGAGGTGTAGGTGTAGGGGTGTGTGTCTTATTGTGTGGCAACCCTAGAATCCAGCATGGTGCTCCCAAGGAGTTGGCATGAACAGAATGCTTGGTTAACCAGGGTTAGTACAACAATATTTAATAATAAGCATTAACTGAACTTTTATCTATACCCAAATCTGTTAGGTACTTGTATAATAACTCAAATTATTTCTCTTCTAAAAGACCAGTTAAGTGAGGATCAGCGAAATCAAGTGATTCTTCCAAGGTCATGCAGGAAACAAAGGGGAGCTTGTGGATTCAGACACAGAACCTCTGAGGCCAACGCCTTCTCCTTCCTGCTCTGCCGCCCAGCTCCTCCCAGGAGCAAATGTCAGATTCTCTTCCCGAAAGTGTGCTTGGGTTTCTTTTAAAAAAAGCCAACTCTATTGAGATTTAGTTTACATGCAATAAGACGCACCCATTTTAAGTATAAGGTTTGATTGATTTTGACATATGTATACACCATATATCCACCACCAAAATCAAAATATACCTATTTTCATCACCAAAAGACTCCTCATACCTGTCTACAATCCTTCCCCCAACACAGTCCCAAGGAAACACTGATCTGCTTTTTTTCAATCTAGATTATTTTGTCTTTTCTGGACTTGCCTATAATTGGAAGCATACAGTGGGTACTCTCTTGTGCCTGGCTTTGTGCCTGGCTTTGGATACACAGAAAATCTGACATCCTTTGATCTAGTTCTTTCATTCTCTGGCTGCCAGGTGCAGCCTAAGTCATGTGGAGGCAAACCTCTACACCATCTTGCTCTCAGTATGGGTGCTGGTCTGTCCCTTTCCTTCCATCAAAGTCTACACTGGCTCTGTCCCTGAGGTTTACTGATACAATGGACTTCCTGTTTAAAGGCCAACTATATGTAGGAGGAAAATAGCGTCATATTTCCTAATTCTCCCTTTGTGCTGCTAGGGTCAGGGCAGAGTTACCCTTTTGTTAAATTGAGATAGTACTCACAAGACAGTAGAACATCTGAGTGTTTGTCCTAAAGGCCCGCAGGAAGCAGGACCTAGACCCCAACCCCAAGAGCAGCACGCAGGACATGACCAGGGCTCTGGAGTCCTCCATAACTTCACTTTTCTGAGCCTCCGTTTATTCATCTGTGAAATGAAGAGCCTGAAAAGATTGTCTTTAAGGGTAGCATACTCTCTCCTGCCTGTTCTAAGTGGCTTCTCACCCTTGGCTACTTTATTTCCCTGATTTTCTACAGACATGAAATGAAAAATGGAAATCAGGATGAAAAATGATTGGGAAAAAAAACGCAGTTTATGTAATGACAATAGTGCAAATAAATATGTTGGCAGAATTTAATCCCATGGAGAAACTGAAATAGGATTAGGGATATGAGTGCAATTGCTGAATGCAATGGCTCAGACATGATGCTTTATTTCTCAGACTCCTGGGAAAATGACACCCACACTTGTGCTCCCTTGTTTTTGCCTCCAGCTGTGTTGTCAGTGCCTGGGCCTGGGTCTCGGAGGGCATGAAGTCGGCAGCGGACCTGCATCAGTGAGTACACACACTGGCCTTGCTCCAGCCCTAAAGGAAGTCATAAATATTTAAAGTGGGTATGCTACAAATACTCCACTGTAAACTTGCACTGAGTAGATATGCCTAACACACCATTTTACTTCCCCAGAAAATAATTCGGAAAGTAGATATAAATCCTAATACTAGGCTTGTGTGTCTTTCATGTTCTATTTCCAGAAAACTTGGCAAAGCAATTGAGTTGGAAGCAGTAAAACCAGCTCATCAAGTCCTGAGTGCACATGAAAAGAAGAGAAAATCAGTGAGTCAAAATCTTTCTTTTCTCCCTGTTAAAGCAAGATTTCTGTCTTTGGCTCAAGAAATAAAAGGTGATCTAAAGGTGCTCCTACGTTTCAGGAATTTACCATAAAAATAAACACAAACCAGAAGATTTATGTACGAGGATGTTTGTTAAAGCATTGTTGGCGAGCCCCGGGCCGGCATGGCGGCGCGCCCGGGCTGAGGAAGGTCGGGGGCTGCGCTGCGACTCCCTGCCCCCCACACGAGGCCGCCTCCTCGGCGCCCCGCCGGGCCCTCGACTGTTGCGGGTTCCACACAGACCGCGGCGGCCGCGAGCTCGGGGCTGGGTCGGGTCGGGGTCTGGCGCGCTCCCGAGGCCTGCGGCACCGGGTCTGGTCGGGCCGGGTTGGGCGGCGATTGGGCCGGGCCCGGCGGGGCTGAGGGAGCGCAGCGGAGGGAGGGCGAGGCCGGGCGGCGGAGACCGAGGCCGAGACCGAGGCCGAGGCGGAGGCCGGGCGGGCGGCGGGCGGGGCGCTGCGGCCGCGGCCATGGCCGACGAGACCCCTCGGAAGGGCAGCTTCTCGGCGCTTGTCGGACACACCAACGGCCTCACCAAGCCCGCGTCTCTCGCCGCGGCCGCCGGCGGCTCCAAGAAACTCGTAATCAAGAATTTCCGAGACAGACCTAAATTGCCTGATAACTACACTCAGGACACCTGGCAGAAACTTCATGAAGCAGTGAAAGCCATACAGAGTAGTACCTCCATCAGATATAACCTGGAAGAGCTCTACCAGGCTGTTGAAAACCTTTGTTCTCACAAAGTCTCCCCAGTGCTGTACCAGCAGCTGCGCCAGGTCTGTGAAGGCCACGTCCAAGCACAAATCCTTCAGTTTAGAGAAGACTCGCTAGGTAGTGTTTTATTTTTAAAGAAGATTAACACATGCTGGCAGGATCACTGCAGACAAATGATCATGATCAGAAGTATCTTCCTGTTTCTGGATCGTACTTACGTGCTTCAGAATTCCGTGCTTCCTTCCATCTGGGATATGGGATTAGAACTATTTAGAAACCATATTATTAGCGATAAAATGGTTCAGACAAAGACCATCGATGGCATCCTGCTTCTGATCAAGCGGGAGCGGAGCGGGGAGGCCGTGGACCGGAGCCTGCTGCGGGGCCTGCTGGGCATGCTGTCCGACCTCCAGGTGTATAAAGATTCATTTGAACTGAAATTTTTGGAAGAAACTAATTGTTTATATGCTGCAGAAGGCCAAAGGTTAATGCAAGAAAGAGAGGTTCCGGAGTACCTGAACCATGTGAGTAAGCGCCTGGGGGAGGAGGGTGACGGCGTGATCACGTATCTAGACCACAGCACACAGAAACCACTGATTGCCTGTGTGGAGAAGCAGCTGTTAGGAGAACATTTAACAGCGATTCTGCAGAAAGGGCTGGACCACCTGTTGGATGAGAACAGAGTGCCCGACCTCACTCAGATGTACCAGCTGTTCAGCCGCATGCGGGGCGGCCAGCAGGCACTGCTGCAGCACTGGAGCGAGTACATCAAGACTTTTGGGGCAACGATCGTTATCAATCCTGAAAAAGATAAAGATATGGTGCAGGACCTGCTGGATTTCAAGGACCGAGTGGACCACGTGATAGAAGTGTGCTTCCAGAGGAACGAGAAGTTCATCAACCTGATGAAGGAGTCCTTCGAATCGTTCATCAACAAGAGGCCAAACAAACCTGCAGAGCTGATTGCAAAGCACGTTGATTCAAAATTGAGAGCAGGTAATAAGGAAGCAACGGATGAGGAGCTGGAGAGGATCCTGGACAAGATCATGATCCTATTCCGGTTCATTCACGGTAAAGATGTCTTTGAAGCATTTTATAAGAAAGATTTGGCAAAAAGACTCCTTGTTGGAAAAAGTGCTTCCGTTGATGCTGAAAAGTCTATGCTGTCGAAGCTGAAGCACGAGTGTGGGGCTGCGTTCACCAGCAAGTTGGAAGGCATGTTCAAGGACATGGAGCTCTCTAAGGACATCATGGTTCATTTCAAGCAGTATTTGCAGAATCAAAGTGACCCGGGCTCTATAGACCTGACAGTGAACATACTTACGATGGGATACTGGCCGACGTACACCCCCATGGAAGTACATCTAACTCCAGAGATGATTAAACTTCAGGAAGTATTCAAGACGTTTTATCTTGGAAAGCACAGTGGTTGAAAGCTTCAGTGGCAAACTACACTGGGTCACGCCGTGTTGAAAGCAGAGTTTAAAGAGGGAAAGAAGGAGTTCCAGGTGTTGATGTTCCAGACGCTGGTGCTTCTCATGTTCAATGAAGGGGACGGATTCAGCTTTGAGGACATAAAGATGGCCACTGGGATAGAGGACAGCGAGCTGCGGAGGACGTTGCAGTCCCTGGCCTGCGGGAAAGCGCGCGTCCTGATCAAAAGTCCCAAAGGAAGGGAGGTCGAAGACGGAGACAGATTCATCTTCAACGGAGAATTCAAGCACAAGTTGTTCCGGATCAAGATCAATCAAATTCAGATGAAGGAAACCGTTGAAGAGCAGGTCAGCACCACAGAGCGCGTGTTCCAGGACCGGCAGTACCAGATCGACGCCGCCATCGTCAGGATAATGAAGATGAGAAAGACGCTGGGCCACAACCTGCTCGTTTCCGAATTGTATAATCAGCTGAAGTTTCCCGTCAAGCCTGGAGATTTGAAAAAGAGAATCGAATCTCTCATAGACAGAGACTACATGGAGAGAGACCAGGACAGCCCCAACCAGTACCGCTACGTGGCCTGAGGCTCGCAGCGGCTCCTCCCATGAGACACTAGAATGTATCTTTAGGGCAGAAACATTTCTGTGCTGTTTCCAGGACTTTCTGGTACTTAGCAGCATGGCTGCTTTGGGACTAGCAGGAAAGAGGGGATCCTTGGATCCTCCTTCACAGGCTCAAGGATTTGCAAATGGCTTGTGTACCTTCCCTCCAGTTCTTTCTCCTGTTCTTTTAGGCGTTTGGGTGGTTCCATGGCTCTGCAGAGTGACTCTGAGGTCGGACAAGCAGATGCTGGTTTCTTAAAAGAGGCTCCTTTGGGGCCTCCCTGGTGGCGCAAGTGGTTGAGAGTCCGCCTGCCGATGCAGGGGATACGGGTTCGTGCCCCGGTCTGGGAGGATCCCATATGCCGCGGAGCGGCTGGGCCCGTGAGCCATGGCCGCTGAGCCTGCGCGTCCGGAGCCTGCGCGTCCGGAGCCTGTGCTCCGCAACGGGGGAGGCCACAACAGTGAGAGGCCCGCATACCGCAAAAAAAAAAAAAAAAGAGGCTCCTTTGTAAGCGGTGTTCTCGTGGCAGAAGCTGGTGTTCAGGGTGTGTGTGTGAGACCCTCCGTGCTGCCCTTCTGAGCTGCAGGGACACAAGCTCTTAGACCCCAAACAAGAACCTTACTGGTGAACGTTAGGGAGAAACAGTCATTCTTAAAGCTGGCTGGTCGATTATGCAGCCTGGATAGTAGCATCTGTTCCCGGTCTTTCAACAAGTGTTAACCCCTGAGGAGTGGCTTTCAGGATGGGGCTCCTTGGCGAGACCTCTGATGCACCAGGAGGACAGCACGTCGGACGTGTGTGACGCCGCGAGCCCATGGGCGCCTTCACTTTACTTCCACTGCGTCCCTTGTGGATTTTCTGTTTGAGGGTTTAGAGGGGGGCAGTGTGTGTGTGTGTTTGCTATTCTAAGATTGATTCTAGCAGCCCCGTTCTCTGCATTGGGGAACTGCTGTTTGATTTTTTCTAATTGCGTTGTTTGTATGATTGCGACAGTAAAGTTTGGGTTTGTTTTCACGGCCCGGGCAGGGTGGCTGTCCTCTGCTGTAACTGCTGAAAAGGTTTCGGAGGAGACTTGACATTGTGAGCTGGGGTGACCTCGGTGGCACCTGCTTTCATGTTGTGTGTGCACAGCTGAGGCTGAGCAGCGGACGATGATGTTTGTGTGGTAACTAAAACAAAGATACTTTTCTGAGAACATTTAAAAGTGCTTTATATTTTACATAATAGCATGCTACATTTTGATTAAAAGCTACCAAAGGAATTTTGATCATGGTGTAAGTGTTGAAAGCAATATTTTCTGGAATATACCAAGTTTATATAATTTGATTTTTGTGCTAAATTATTAAAAGATCCTCCCTTTTTGAAACATGTGTGTTTAAAATGTGCCATCTTAGGGGTTTCCATGTGAAAATCCTCTTTAAGTATCGGCCTTATTTCTATATTTGTAAATTTTCATTTGTGAGTTCAGTAACAGGTGGTCAGTAATAAGAGACCAGATAGATTCTACTTCTTAGACTTTACGTTCATTATCTCTTTATTGTTGACATTGTAATTTAATGTAGACTTACCCTGAATAAAATTACTTTAATGGGCCTTAAAAAAAGAAAGAAAAATAAAGCATTGTTTGTAGTAGTGAAAAAATGGAAACTTCTTCATCACCCAAAAATAAATTACAATGAATTCAAGCAATGGAATACTATGCAACCATTAAAAATCTTATTGCAGCAGAATTTAATGACATGGGGATGTAATGCTAAATTAAAAAACAAGATGAGAAAATCTAACAATATAACTGCAATTTTGTAAAATAAATGTGTGAATATATGCATAGAAAAAAACCTGGAAGCACCTCCCCATAATGTTGATAAGAATTATCTCTAGATAGTGGAATTAGAGGCTATTTTTATTTCATTTGTTTGTACCTTTTTGTATTTACATTGTTTTACACTGAATAGATACACCTTTTGTAAATAGAATTATAAACGCAATTTTTAAAAGGAAATGCTTCTCTATACTTATGACCTTGGAATTAGGTAAAAGAAATACTAGGTATAATCATCAAATAGCCTTAAAATTGAAGAAAAATAACTAAACAATCCTTTCAGGGCACTGGTCCTCTTGCATGGCGTATTCTCTGGTCTGTCTGTGTACTTTTCCTTCCAGAACAATTTCATTTGTGTTCTGTTTTCATTTGCGTGTAATACAGTCAGAAAGCACTTTAAAATATATTTTCAGGCAACATGAAGAGGTATTTAATAAACACTGCTTAGCTCTGATAGGGATGGGGTCATGGTCATTATCTGTGTCAATGACAGCTACAGGTGAGAAGTTCAGAGCAGTAATAGGAGGTATTTGAGAAGGGCAGGGGCAGTGGCTAAGGGGAGTTTCAAGTGATCACAGCCAGATAAAGCAGGTCTTAAAGGTGGTAAGTCCATAGGATGAGGGGATTTGTGAAAGCCCTGATGGAAGAGAAATGATACCAAAAAATTTTTATTCAAACGTATGAAAATGAGTCAGGAAATGGAATAGATGTTTGGTGGGCATCCATGTATTTTTACCAGAATGGATGTTCTCCTTAGGGCTAGGGTGATGGGGGAAGTTTACAGGAATTACTAGAAAGTAATATAATCTTCTGCCTTTGCAAACCAACTTAATAAAAGCCAAACACTAGTCTATGCTTCATTAATTACAAAATATTTTCATAACACATAATAATAGGATAATCACTAGAATTTCCTTAGTACTTACTAAATTAGGCACAGTGCTATGATCAGTGCTTTAGATAATTAATGTCATGGTCGCCTGAGAATGCTGGTCCAGTTTATAATCTTCTTTTTAGCATTTGCCCCTCTCTGTTGCACCCCTATCACCCTGCCACATTTTCTCACAAAAAAGTCGAATTTTTTAAAGTGAACTTGTTCCATATTTCAGCAACATAGAGTCAAAAGTGACATAGTGCATAAAATTATTTTAATTGTATTTGTTGTGCTAAACCACATATTCCAAATCTAATGAACTGAAAAAGAAAAAAGTACAGTGTTGCTAGATCTCAGAGTGGTTGAGTAATGGCTGATCTGTGGGTTTTGAAGAAAGGTCTATGGTTCAGGAGAAAAGATTCTGCACTAACTTAAGTCTGATCTCCTCAGGAGGTTGCCTAGTTCCATTTTCATCATTTACTGCCCCATTGGCTATTTTAAAGTAGGAGAAAAAGTTAATTATGATTAAGAATTCAATCTCTTTGAAATTAAAGCAATATTCACTTTAGAGGCAATAAGACAGTAAAATTAGCACTGCTAGGACTTATACTGACTCTCACGGTATTAAAATTTGGGCCACATGGAATAATGCTGAAGAGGAAGTAATGGGACTGGAAGTGATACCAAACTATGCAAGATCCTCCTCCACACAGATTGTACCCATTTATATTGTTTCTACAGAGTTATATATTAAAAATAATTATCTTACCAAATGCATTCAGGGTAAATCTTGTGAAGAGATTCTTGACCTGAGGAAAAGAGAGTTGACTACTTTTCTCAGGAAATATGTCCTCTATAGGATTTTTAAATTCCACTTAATTGTGCTACTAATTGTACCAGAATTAATAAGCCAGCACTGTGACTCAACAAGAAGACAGCAAAAAAAAATTTTTTTTCTTTTTTTCCCTTCGACAGCTTGATAATGAAGTTGAAAAGACAGCAAATCTTGTCATTAGCAACTGGAATCATCAAATTAAGGCAAGTATACACAAATATCATTTGTGTAAACCCAATTTTCAGGATTGAAGCTTTTGGCTTTTGTACAAATGTGATCGTGTGTTTTAGTGTCAGTATTTCTAAGTGCTAACTGAAAAGCAAAATGTTTCCTCGTCTGGGTTATTATATAGATATATCTTTCAACTAAATCAATAGAGGAGCAGAACTCTAAAAATGACTTTTATTTATAGCTAACATGTGGTGTTTATTGTATGTCAAGTGCTATATATTTATGTGTTGAATCATCACAAAAGCCAACCAATGTGGTATATGACCTTGTGCTGTCCCATTTTATAGATGGATGGGGAAGCAGAGACACAGAGGTTAATAATTGCTTAATGTTACAAAGCTGGTTAATGGTTGAACCAAGAATTATTCCAAGTCACTGGGCTCCAAGGTAACTGCCCTTAAGCATTACCTACACTGACTGCCTCTCTGTATAATTTGAAACTTAGGGCAAGATATGAATACTGAGTTTTGGTTTTATCTTTTATAAGGGCATTTGTGATCTCTGTCTCACCAGTGAGAGGAACACAGTGACGGGTGGGTAAAGATGTGTAAAGGGGGATGCCTGTATTGGTTTCACAAGTATGTACGGCCCACTCCTTGTGCACCACACTGTACTAAGATATAGTTCTTGTTTCCATGTAATTTAAAATTTAGTTGGCTAGATAACATGTGTGCAGGAAAGAGTGAATGACTTCTAAGGAGAGGAATTATGATCTGGTGTGAGAATTTAGAGCATATCATTACAGGGTCTTAAACAGATAATCACAGATGGTGCCTATATATATATGATTATTCTAGAACAATCCAGGTTAGGAGGAATTCATTTCGAGTAGGAAGGACTAGAAGCCAGTGGAGAGGGAATCTGCTCGGAAAACCCAATGATTCCCTTTGAGGGGACTTGTGCTACCAAAGTTGAAATTCTCTTTTTCATCCCCAAAGGGTTGGTGCCCAAAGAGAACTTTCTTTCCCAAGTAGATGGCCATGAGTGCAAAATAAGTGGAGACACCCTTAGAAACAGGAGGCCGCATCTCAGCCCTCAGTGTTGCCTCTGAAGCTCCTGCTGGAACCAAGGACCCCATAAGACAAGGACTTTAATCAGAAATGTTTGAGATAAATGAATTTGTATGCCCACAATAACAGTTCTGGTAAAGGGATGTTCACAAGAATCACTTCTATAGTGAATATTTAAAGGTCCCATAAACAAGAGTCCAGTCGTTTGTTTTCAGTTTTGCTCTTGATTTTATGAGCTTTCTTAAACAGAATTTGTTTTTAAAAATACATTCTGTAGGGCTTCCCTGGTGGCGCAGTGGTTGAGAGTCCACCTGCCGATGCAGGGGACATGGGGTCGTGCCCCGGTCCGGGAAGATCCCACATGCCGTGGAGCAGCTGGGCCCGTGAACCATGGCCGCTGAGCCTGCATGTCCGGAGCCCGTGCTCCGCAATGGGAGAGGCCACAATAGTGAGAGGCCCGCATATCGCAAAGAAAAAAAAAATTCTGTAAATATTCAGCTTTCACAGGAAATGCAATACAATGGACCAAAAGAGAAACTATGCTCAGTAACTGCCACTGCTTTCAGGAACAAAAAAAAATCTTTTTTTATTTCCCAGTTTCCATCAAGTAATTTTTCTAAATAGAATGATTTTATTTTTTATGAAGATTGACAGAGAAATTAGAGAACATAAAATGCTTGCACTATAATAGTTTTCTCTCCAGTTACAATTCAAGGGATTCAGCATGTCAGTAATGAGGTGTAGTCTGTTTTTTTTGTTTTTGTTTTTTTTTTTGCGGTACGCAGGCCTCTCACTGTTGTGGCCTCTCCCGCTGCAGAGCACAGGCTCCGGACACGCAGACTCAGCGGCCATGGCTCACGGGCCCAGCCGCTCCACGGCATGTGGGATCTTTCCAGACCGGGGCACAAACCCGTGTCCCCTGCACTGGCAGGTGGACCCGCAACCACTGCACCACCAGGGAAGCCCGGTGTAGTCTGTTTTGGAGACTCAAATGAAGAGCCTTAAAGAACCAAATGCTCTTGGCTCCTACTCTCATTTATCAGCAGGCATGGGACCGACGGAAGGTGGAGGGGAGGGTCTCTGAGCTTCTTGTTCCTTGAATTCCACTTTGTAGAGGTTTCATATGTTTAGAGACCTTCAGAAGGCTTTGCCTCTGACTTCTTAGGGAAAGAGAGACCTGGACTTTTCCCTTCATTGTCTGGTTTTACAGTCATTGCAACTTGAGGTGAAAAACCATACCATCTTTCAATCAACCCAGTTCCTGAATAGGCTAAATCCAACTCAAACCAAATTCTGTTGATTTTATCTCTGGAGCATCCTGTTCTGCCAAGCTGGGACTGTATAGGCAATGACGGATCACCCACATCATAACCCAGGCCAAGGCTGGAGGCATCAACAGAGTAGGGGACTTTGAATGCTGCTTCCTTCCTGACCCCTCCCTCCGCCTGCCCACCACAAATGCAGGGTAGTTCACAAGATGCCAGGCAGATACCCAGCTCTCAAGCCCAGGCATCAGGGAGCAAAATTTTTCTTTTGCTCTAAGTTTTAAGAGAGCATCTTAAAATGACCTCAATTGTGGCCAAGCAGATTTAAAAGAATGATGCCAGCAGTCTTCCATGTTTGTTGTGATTTTTTTGGCAGGGGTATGGGGGGTGGTAAAGCCATTTCCTTCCATTATGCTAGCTAGAACAATGTTTTGGAAACTCGCAAGCCTTCGGTGATTTAACAAAATGTATAAACCTCTTGAATGAACTCAGTGTAATGAAAAAAATATACAGTGGTTCTCAGGGCAAAATGTTAGCCACTGTGATATTTTAGGCAGATTTTGAGGTGAGGGCAGAAATGAAGACCTAAAAATACACGATCATTCAAGCTAGCACGTGAACGTGACTTGTTCCAGAACAGAAGAGTTTTTCTCTTGATATCAGTTTCTGATCCTTTTTTGCTTTTTTTGTATGTTTTTGACTCTAGGCCAAGAAGAAATTGATGGTTAGTACCAAGAAGCATGAAGCGCTTTTCCATCTTGTAGAAAGCTCCAAGCAAATTACTACCGAGAAGGAGAAGCAGAAGGTAAACTCTCATGGCCGGCTGAGTGCATATGGCTTAGAGATGGATGGGCTTCCTGCCCTTAGCTATGAACACAGGAGAACTGGCTGATTCCCCCTCTGTGTGGGGTCTCTGCAGGGCTGTAGTGTGGCAGAATATGAGAAGGATCCTAAGTTATTCCTGGTCCCCATATATATATATTTTTAAAGATCTTTTAAAAAAATATTTATTTATTTTGGCTGCTCTGGGTCTTAGTTGTGGCACGCAGGATCTTCCTGTTGGCATGCGGGCTTGTAGTTGCGGCATGTGGGCTTCTTAGTTGTGGCATGCAGACTCTTAGTTGCGGCATGTGAACTCTTAGTTGTGGCATGTGAACTCTTAGTTGCTGTATGTATGCGGGATCTAGTTCCCTGACCAGGGATCGAACCCGGGCCCCCTGTATTGGGAGCTCAGAGTTTTTACCCACTGGACCACCAGGGAAGTCCCAGTCCCCATATATTTTTATATTTTTATTTTATTTATTTATTTATTTTTTTGAGGTACATGGGCTTCTCACTGTTGTGGCCTCTCCCGCTGCGGAGCACAGGCTCCGGATGCGCAGGCTCAGCGGCCATGGCTCACGGGCCCAGCCACTCCGCAGCATGTGGGATCCTCCCGGACCGGGACACGAACCCGCGTCCGCTGCATCGGCAGGCGGACCCTCAACCACTGCGCCACCAAGGAAGCCCCCCATATATTTTTAAAAGGTATTATTGACAGATGACAAATTAAACCAGTGGTGTCCAATATTTTTGATAAGGAGCCTGATTAAACATCTCTCAGCTCACACCCCAAATAAGTAAAAAAATATATACACATAGCATAATGTATTATATAATGTATTTTACCTATCTTGTATATTATATAGAATACTTTTTATGTTAAACTAATGTATGAACATTATACAACATAAAAAAGTAGAAATATTTGAAGGATGTGGTAAAAATGAAATAATATTTTCATTGATTAGCTAATCATGATGTCTTCATATAGTCATTAAGTGACATATACAGACAAAATATACATGTGGGACAAGGCTCAGCCTTACTCATAGTAAATATAAATTTGTATCTCTAGTATGTCTTCTTGATAATGTCAATTTTTTGGTCAACTTCTCATCAGCTCTCACTAGATCATGCCAGATTTTGCCTTTTTTTTTTTTTTTTTTTTTTTTTTTTTTGCGGTACGTGGGCCTCTCACTGTTGTGGCCTCTCCCGTTGCGGAGCGCAGGCTCCGGACGCGCAGGCTCAGCGGCCTTGGCTCACGGGCCCAGCCGTGCCGCGGCATGTGGGATCTTCCCGGACCGGGGCACAAACCCGTGTCCTCTGCATCAGCAGGCAGACTCTCAACCACTGCACCACCAGGGAAGCCCAGTTTTTGGCTTTTCATGTGGGTGATGATGCACCTGTAATTGGGAGCAGGAGAAAGCATCAGCTCTGGCGTTTTCCTGTGGCTTTCTTGTGCTTGCATTGTTTGTATTAACATCAATCTACAGCTTCGTAGCAGAAATTTTTTTAAGGCATGTGTTCATTTTGTGTGTGTTAACCTAATTAAAGTGGATAATAAATCTGTAAATCCGTATGATCCAGACTCCTGCCGATGGGCACGTGTCCCAGGATGTTGAGAGTGACAGCATTTGCGGGACCCACATCAGCTTCTCATGTTATAAAATGCCCACTCTCCCTCCAGAACACTTCAGAATCCTCAACTATCCACACGTAGGCACCAATATCAATTCATATATTGAATAAGAGTAAGCTTGAACACTCTTTTTAGGCAAAAATGAACACAACTAATATTTGAGTATTAGAATATCTTGGACACCCCTTATGGTATGTGCCCCAGATTGGAAACCTTTGAAATAGTCAATATCTTCCCCCAGAGATGGAGTCCCCCTAAGGAAGTGCAGACAGCACCACTGCAACCCAAAACATTCTTAAAAGAAAAAGAGAATTGTCGTTGCCAAGTAACTCTATTATTTCATCTGAGGAAACTATCAGTTGAATAACTTAAATTCATTGTTAGCAAGATATTACAAGGCTCTTGTGTCAATCTTCACAGTTTGAAATGATCATACAGTTACTGAATAATGAGACAGCTTCCGAAGAGGAGGCAAAACCAAAGTAAGTTAAAAACCTAAGCTCCAGGACCTCGTTGTAGGCACTTGGAGCCCTCATTAGAAGCTATTCTTTATTGATGTCGAGGAATGACAAAGGCAAAAGCATGGGCAGCTAAGTGGTGAATTTTTGCTTCCTTCCCTCATTAGCAGCTTCCCTGGGAGGCGGAAGTTCATGATCCTCCCCTGCCCTCCTCCACCTGGTCCTGTCCACCATAGCCCTTGGCTGTCATTACATCACAGACCCCTACCATCGTCATCACTTTAGCTGGTAGCTTTCTCTTTTTTAGTCCTAAAGCTAAACGCCTAAGGCGGCGTTCATTTTTGCATCTCACAAAGACGTGCCCATGATCTCCCACTTGAGCCGGGCTGGTTCGGTGCTGCTCAGCAATCCTTCCTGTTTTCCTGCTCAGCAATCCTTGTTCTCACCAGAAGCTGATCTACATCTCCATTCTTCTCATTCCTCCATCCTCACCACCCACCCTCAGCAGACCATCTTGCCTCCAGCGTTACAGAGTAAATAGAAGTCAGTAGAGCCACCTGCCTACTGAAGTCCTATGTGCAATGCGACAGGCCAATTCTTCATCCTGTGCTCTGATTCCCATCCCAGCCTCCTCTCAGAGGCCCTTCCCTGGACTATTCCCTTCTCTCCTGTATCTTAAGGATTGCTTCCCATCAGCCTTTTCAACTTCCCTCTATCTTGGGAGAGTAGGAAGGATCAGGGAGACGCCCTTTGTCTCCCTGATATTCCTATTCCTGCTCCTCTCCAGATATCATCATCTCTTTCTTTTCACAATAAGATTTATTGAAAGGGTTATCTGTGCTCTGTCTCCACTTCCTCATCTCCCGTTCACTCCTCAAACCACTGGCCAAGCTTTCCCCACCAATTCGCTAGAAATGTTCTTGCCATTGAATACGTGGTCCTTGTTGCTAAAGCTAATGGGTGCTTTCCAGTTCTGACTTTATTTAACTTCTTGGAAGCATTAAGCATCATTGAGTTTCCCCTTCTAGCAGCATTCTCTTCTTTTAACTACAACGACATCTTACGCTTTTGGTTTTCCTTTCTGTCAATTTTTTCTTAAGCTCCTTTATGGACTTCCCTCGTTCTGCCTGAACTTTCTATATTGTTGTGCCTGATGATTTCCCTCCTGGGCCTCATTCTGTTTTATTCGGCATCATATTTCCAGTGTCCCACACAGTACTCTCAATATCAAGGGCTCAATACATAGCACATACTCAACAAATATACTCTCAAGGCTTTGGCTACCATGTCTCTGCTGACAATACCCAAATGTATATCTCCAGCCCAAACCAGTCTCTGAAATGCTCTGTGGCATCTCAAACTCAATATCCAAAATCGGAACCATCACTTCCCTCTACCAAAAATATTTTTTATTCCTCTGTTTTTTATATATTTGAATATCACCATCTACCATATCCTCCCAATTCTAAGTCCTAAACCAAATACTTCCTGAATTTATCTACCTATATTTATCCCCGCTGCCACTACTCTCTCCCAGGCCACCATCATCACTGCTTGGGTTACTCCAACTGACAACTTGGTGTCTTGGCTTTCAGTGTTTCCTCGCCTTATCTATTCCCCATACACAAGCCAAGCTGACTTTTCTGGAACTCGAATCTGAGCCTATTATTCTCCTTTAAAAAGCCTTCAAAGGTTTCCAGGTGACCTCAGGATAAAGCACAAACTCTTTTATGTGGCCCTCAAGACCCTCCCTGACTTGGCCCTTGCTTAACTTTTCAGCATATTCACTTGCTATTATTTCTCTCAAACTGTGTGCTCCAACCTCACCAAAAATCTTTTTTGGTATCATGTCATGCTATTTTGCCTCACCAATTCCTACTTTCATTTTAGGTTTATTCACACAGGGATCATTTCTGTTGAGTACCCACTCTGTGACACCTGAATACTTTTATCATCTTGGGATCTATCAAACAGGATAACAATGGCCTGTGTGTGTCCTTGACTAGAGAGGGAGCCTGTCTCGTTCCTTTATCTATTCCCAGTGTCTAGTACATGACATGGTGTGGCAGTCAAGAAATGTTTGATGAATGAATTAATGAATAAATGAATCGATGTTTGTTCCAAGAGAAAGAAAAGAGGAAAGAAAAAGTATTTAATCTTTGACAAATTTTAGGAAAAGTTTCTGAGAAGTTCCTTAAATAAGAATATAAGAGTCTCTATTCTTCTTCTGTATCTGGGGTTATTTGCTGTAAATTTGCTGAGCAGAAACTTCTAGTCAATAGCTATAGAGTGTAGGCTGATGAACGTGAGTGGTGAGGAGAAGCAAGTACAGATCAGGAACCTCCAACTCAAGACTGTAATCTATCAATGATTCCTGTACTCTTATTCTGTAAATCCTTCAGGCCTTGGCATTTCTTACCAAGACAGGTAGAGATTTGTGCAATCAGTCTCCAGACTGACTCTGTTCTCATTGCTGGGCACACTCAATAAGAATCAAAGAACAATGACTTAGCCAAGTATAGCCGTGGTGCACATTCAACCCTTTCTCTGTATCATTATCAGGCTAAAATTCACAAGCTCATATATCTATAGATAAATGGCTCATTACACTTGATATACAAAACCAACCGTGTCCTGGATAGGTCATATATCAGAGCTGAGGGACAGTTGAATGGCTAGCATATCAACTGGAATAATAAAGTGAGTGGTGTTAATATTCAGCATTTTGGATGAATGTTCTTCATTACTGAAACGTTAGTCAAAATGTCCTTAAACATAAAGAGGAGCATTCTTAAAAACCTTGATCTCTGTCCTTGAAAATCCTAAACTGCTTAAATCACAGGACTCCTTGGTGCTCCTTGAACTGTGGCTTGAGGACCATTTGCATCAGAATCATCTGAGGAGGCAGTGAAAATTCAGATTTCCTGATCCCACTACCGAGCTACTGAATCAGTGTTGCTATTGGTGGAACCCTGAAAATCTGCAATTTTCCAAAAATCTCTGGTCATTCCCAGGCATATTAAAGTCTGAGAATCATTCATGTAATACAACTTCTTCTTTTCTCAAAGATGTGAAATTATGTGTCTGAGCATTTTGAGAATTCAATTCGAACTACCCTGATCCAGAGAGTTTTGTATTACTTTGATTTTCACAGTCAGGATGGCCAATTTTGGTGACTGGCCAGAAGGGGCTCTTTGTGAAGGAGCATATCACTGGGGGTCAGGATGACAGGAAAGCATTTGTCAAGCTGTCCATAACTTGCAGTGAACAATGGCATGTATCTCAGGCTCTTTCTTCACTAGTAATAGTAACACTCACTAGTCTTTGAATGCTATACTAACTGTCAAGCAGTGTGCCCTGTTCCTTACCTGTATCACCTGCTTGATTCCTCAGAGCAACACAGTGAAGTGGGAGCATCACTGTCCCCATCACAGAGGTGAGAAAACTGTGGCTTGTGAAGTTTAAGTAACTCACTTGTAGTCAGAACCAGGACTCTAATCCTGAAGTCTGATTCCAGAGTTATATTGCAGAGTTTAAATAGTGAAAGTGAAGTGAGAGGATGGTCTCCACGCCTAATGCTAGTTTTAGAAATTATCTGATTGTGCAAATCTCTACATGCCCCAGTAAGAAATGCGGAGGCCTGAAGGATTTACGAAATAAGAGAACGGGAATCATTGGTAGATTACAGTCTTGAGTTGGAGGTTCCTGATATGTACTTGCTTCTCTGCACCTGTCATTTGGCCTCTTCCTTCATCTGATGAAAATGGGCATACCACGTCGTATTTAAGGACCTCAATTTCCTCATGTGAAAATGGAAGGAATCCTACTGAAAGGCTCTTGGGTTTCCTTTCAGTTCTGACATCCCTGTTTTCTGAGAAAGGTCTTTGATTTTGTCATCTATAGTCACCGTTTATGACTTTAGCTGCGAGATGAGAAACTCATCATTGGGATGCATATAATTCTTTCTCCAGAATTACAAAGGGCTTTCATAAATGCGTTCATGAATATGTGACACTGATGTTTTACCCTAGCTCCTCAGTAAACTGAAAAAATCAACTGAGAAGTTGTCAAAAGAAGATGAAAATTACTACCAAAACAACATGGCCAGCTGTTCTATCAGACTGAAATGGGAGAATACACTGGAAAACTGCTTCCAGGTAAGTTATGCATTCACGTTTTTTTTTTCCTTTCTTTTTCCAAAGAGCTTTGTGTGGGAGAGAAATCACTGCTCCCATTCTATCTTCTAGGCACCCTTCAAGGGCTATGAGAAAAACACTTAACCTAGATGTCTCCATCCATCTCATTTTTCCATCTATATCACAACAACGGGAGATAATTATGATTCTTACTGGTATGGCTGCCAGGATTCCTGGTGTAGCGGACTTCTAGCTGGTCTTCAAGATGTGTTAGGTATTGCTGTTACTAAGGACCCTTATCAGAGGCTCTTACTAGGTCTCTCCTTCCTTTTTCTCGGTGTCCTTTTCTCCTGTTAGGGTCCTCCTCCACCTTCTCCTTCCACCCCAGCCTGCTTTCAGCAGTCCCAACTTTTATGTTGAAGGTATGGAAATTATCTTCTTCGCTTATAAAGTCTTCGTGATGGTGACAAGATGTATATCACTTACATTTCAAAAGAGCTTCTTTCAACTGAGCTTTAAAAATATTTAAGACTCTAGGTTTTTTAATTAGAATCCGAATCAAGTGGAGAATCTACTAGAAGTAAGAATCTCCATAAAAAAAGAAAGTTTTCCTTTCATCCTCTTTGTTTCCTGGTTTATTGCTACTACCATGCTGGAGGCCACTGGTATTTCTCCCCTCTGTACCTTTGAGTTCACACAATTCCTCTTACTCCCATAAGAGTTCTAAGTTTAAGTTCTAAGCTTATCCTCTTGCTTAGAGCTAGCCTCTGCCCCCTGAGTGCCAAACCAAACCCTACTAGACCCACTTGAGATACTCCTGTTGAGTAATCCTTGCCTCACCATAACCAATAAGGATTCCCTGACTTAGTATTTCGTTGGCTTGTACATACTCAGTCTATACCAACAAGTCATTGACTCACATATTACACTATGTATTCCTTATTCTCTATTGTTTGCAAACAACAGGAGTAAAATGTGATATTCATGAAGACACATAACAAAAGTGGGCTGAACTCAATTAAAATGGAATTTTATTAGAAGTGTGGAAAGTGGAGATGGGTCAACCAGGGTTGTTCCATTTCATATTTTTCTCCATTCTCCCACCATTCTTCTGTAAAAATGGAATATAAGAATGTATTTTAATGTCTTATGAAGTGTCCTCTTACCCCTTCTTACTCTGCAGATTGGATTCACAAATTCTTTCAGAGAACATTCATTGAACTATGCTTAAGGTAGTTTACTAGATACTGTAAAGTCTCAAGTGCAATTATTAAGTAATGAAACCAATTGCACAAACCACAGGTCAAAATTAGTCTTAATACTTCATAATTATTCTATGTTCAAGCCACATTTCCTACCTTCCAAGAAGAAACAATTCAGTTGTTAAAAATAACCTATAATATATTTTGAAAAATAATAGCCACTCGAGAATTCCCCGGTGGCCCAGTGATTAGGACCCATGCTGTCACTGCCATGGGCCCAGGTTCAGTCCCTGGTTGGGGAACTAAGATCCTGCAAGCTGCTCAGTGTGGCCAAATAATAATAATAATGATAATAATAGCCACTCTATCAAAAATGACCACAAATCAAATGTTTGGTACTGTTAGTATTTACTAGAGGAATTATTTTAGAAAGGCTTTTGCAATAAATGCAAACAGTCTTAAAAATGTCACATTATCAACTAGTGTTCCTCATCTGAACCACGGAACACAGAAAATAATGTGAGTGACTGTTTTCTCAGTTCCCCAAGGATGGTAGTGACTAATACCCTCTAGATGCAGAGAAGAAATGGTAACTCATTGCAGATAACAGATGCCTTAGGACATTAGGGTTTAATTCTCTCCTAGAACCTCGGTTGAAAAACCTAATTTCCTTTCCATAAATCCATCTTGAGGAAGTAGATGAAATAACAAGATACAGGTTTCTGTTCAAACTACATTAAAAGTAAAAGGGAAGAAGCAATACAAATGGCCAAAATTAAGGGGATGACTAAATAAATCAATACACTCTACACAAGGCACTATTAATTAAAATGGTGTTTTGGAGACTAGTGACATTGGAAACTGCTTATGTATAATGTTAAGTGAAAAAACAGGATACCAATTTGAATAATTTGGTTGATAACTAGGAAGATAAAATCATACATACACACATTCCTCGACAGACTAAAATACATCAAAATGTTAACAGTGGTCATCTCTAGGTGGAAGAATTATAAATGATTTTAAAATTTATTTTCTTGTAGCCCTTTATGGCCCCAAGACAATGTCTAGGGTGCTTGTTAAAATTCAGATTCCTGAGTGCCTTCCTAGACGGGGTAAGTCAGAACTTCTGAATGATTTTAGGAAGGGGTCTAGGTGATCTCTAGATGTACTAAAGTTTAAGCGTTCATGCTCTAGAAAAAGCAACGTACTTCTTTGATCAGTTTTATGAAAACAATTTAGATGAAAATGAAGTCACTCCAATCTCTCTGGGTAGTACAAACCAGAAGGTCAGGACAGCAGGAAGTGAAAAGAATGAATGAAGAGTGTGAATCATCATGAAGCCTGGGCCCCAGACAGCCTCTCCATCTACTCTTCTTGATAACTCTTTGATCCCACTTGCCTCTCATGTGCTATTATGAAAGCACAGGAGGATAATTTGAAGCCCTCCAGAGTATCTTGCTTCTCAATGACCTATTTTATACAAAAAGAACGCAATAGAAAGCAATTAGAAAGGAATAATAGAAAGCAATAATTCATTAAATGAGATATGGATTTCCCCTTCACACAGTGGAATTTATCTCAGCCTCTCTTCACGAGCAGACATAGATCATCTTAATGATTTCCCTGAAATGAAATTGAAATCTTTTAAATATTGCCATCGCCACCAAGGGACACTGGTTATTCTAGTCTCAGATTGATGATAGTGGCTCAGCACTTGTCACAGTAAAGAAACAGCTGCCCAGCAGGGATGCAGCGTGTTCCCCAAACCTGACTTCTGTTTTCTGTCCTGTCCTTTGCTCAGGGTGCTAAACTAGAACTTTCTAGATCTTTTCCCATAGTATAAATACTCTTTCTTTTTGAAGACTGTCCCACTTGAGGTCCAAGACACTGAGCAGAATTTATTTTACATATTTGTTAGAGGAGGCATATGATTTGTGCCCTTTGATGAAACATTACGTTTACTAGGCTGCTCTTCTGTGTCTTTAATCCTGTACCTGGGGGACAGAGGGCACATTCAAATGGCTGGTACTTGAGATTTTGGATAAAAACTCAGGAGACCAAGAGCAGAAACAAAAGTATTTCATTCCCATTGACTTACAAAAATTGTGCAGCTTCTGACTAGACAAAAAAGGTAGCCATGAGGGAACAGAGCTCTAGGCTTCCTGATTCAAATGTCGGGACACTTGGTACAGAATTGAAATCTGCATGTGGTTGACATAGATGTTCACAGTTACTGCCAGCTTTTTACCACTTGCATTTAATAACAGCATTAAAATGACTATATACTAGTAAACAAAGTGTGGTAAGTACAGACAATGGAACATTATTCAGCCTTAAAAAGGAAGGAAATTCTGACCTAGGCTACAATGTGCATGAATATTGAAGACTTTATGCTAAGTGAAATAAACCAGACACAAAAGGACAAATATTGTATGTTCCCTCTTATAAGAGATACCCAGGGTAGTCAAATTCATGGAGGACAACAAGTGGAATGGTGGCTGCCAGGGGAGATGAGGGGAGAGAGAATGGGGAATTATTGTTAATGGGTACAGAGTTTCAGTTTTGCAAGATGAAAAAAGTTCTGGATATGGGTAGTGGTGATGGTTGCACAACGATGTGAACGGACTTAATGCCACTGAACTGTACACTTAAAAATGGTTAACAGGTTAACTTTATGTAACTATTACACAAATAAATTTTTTGAAAATTTAATGATTATATACCATAGATTAAATAACAGCAGGATGTGAATGCAGTCTACACACTAGGGTATAAAGGAACACCAGGCTGGACAGGCTAGTGGCCCCTGCAGGTGTGCTGAAAGACAGGATGGGAGAAGCCAGTGGCCTTTGTGATGTCTCCCCACCTCCACCCTACCAAAGGCCTTGAGACGCAGTCCGCCCTTCTTACTTCCACGATAATGCCACCCACCAATTTGCCCAAGAAGGCTTTCTTTCTCAGGAAGGACTATTGATGAGTACTCTTTACTGTGTGGAAAGAAGCAGGGTGGGATGGCGGGTATGAAAGGGACCAACCTAGCCTCTGGGTAAAGGGGGAAAGCCCAGGCCTTGTCCTTACAGAAACGGGATGAGGCATGTTGTTTTGGACACTTGCCGCCTCTGTCAAAGCCTCTAGGCTTCTGGGCACATACCCAGCAGCCTCCTATGGCCCTCACAAGGCTTAGGAATGCCCCCTGCATTTCCACTTGACCCAGCCTTCTTGGACAATGCCTAGTCGCTGAGCGTCCCTGTATTTCCTCAAAACAAACAGTCTGTAGCTCAGCTAGCAGTGAGGGATGAGAGTCAAATAACTAACTTCTTCTAAAATGTTAATGGCTGACAAGGCAAATGTGGACCTCCCTTACTTTATTTACTCTTCCTAGCTAAAAGCCATAAAACTCTAAAAGTGGAATTTTTGTCATCCCGCACAAAACAGGGAGGCTGTGTTGCCACCTTCCAAGAGTGGTCTCTGACCCCCAGGCCTCATTTTAGGCCAGGATGATGAATGGATCAGACTTTAAGCTTCTGCTCTCATCACATAATTTCCTTAAGCAGAGAATTTGCATCTCATCATCATTGTCCCTGCCGGAACCGGCAGAACGCCTTGTATGTGCTGCAAACAATTCTAGAAATACTTAGTGTCTGACTGCATTTCCAAGGTACAGACATGGGTTTTACTGGGCTTCATTCTTTTGTTGGAACCCACAGGTTCTTTTCAAATGATTCCTTTCTCCCCCTTCTTTGTGAACATCAGGTAACCTGTGGCATCCACCTATGTGCTTTTTGGCCCACAAAAGCCTGGAGAAAGTGTATGAGTTAAATTGATCCTAATGGAGAATAAAATAAGACAGACATCAAATCACATTCCTGTCCTGGGAAACTACCCCCCTCCACGATGTGGATATAATGTAATCAAGAGGCACAAACAGGACAGCTCCCTCAGACTTTCTTCGTTGTGTTAGTGCTTAGTGGGTGACTTCAGTTTTGTATAACAGTGGGCTGATCTAATCTCGTTTTTCATCCTTCTCAGAGCACCCTGGAGCTGGAGAAGGAAAGAATTCAACTCTTGTGCAATAACTTAAACCAGTACTCCCAACATATTTCTGTTTTTGGCCAAACCCTGACCACAGTGAGTAGTAAAGAATTCGCCATCTCTGGTATGCATGGTAAGAGCTGGCAGGAAACATGTCCTCTGCAACCTTGTTCTGCTTTCCTCGGCATTGCAGTGCCACACGCAGATTCACTGTGCCATCAGCAAGATAGATGTCGAAAATGATATCCAGGCTCTCGTGGAAGAAACCGCAGTTTTATCTACAGAAAATAAATCTGAGTTCCTATTAACAGATTACTTTGTAAGTATGGGATGGAAGGAAGTTTCATTCATGGGAAACCTTAGTCAGTCATATACTGAGGGATTCATTTTGAAAAGAATTGAGAGCAATTGTAAAGGAAACGTATTGTTTAGGAAACAAAAATATTGACTTTTTCACAGTCCGTATAAATTTAAAAACTCTGTGGTTTACAGACTGGGCAATGCAAACCTGTCTTTGGCTTTCTCTGCAAGGGAAGAACTCCAAACAGGGTTTTAACCTGAATCTTTTTTTTTTTTTTTTGAAGGAAATATTTTATTTCATTTACCTTTTTAATTTAAAAAATTTTTTATTTTATATTGGAACATAGTTGATTAACAATGTTGTGTTAGTTTCAGGTGTACAGCAAAGTGATTCAGTTATACATATACATGTATCTATTCCTTTATAAATTCTTTTCCCATTTAGGTTATTACAGAGTAGTGAGCGGAGTTCCCTGTGCTATACAGTAGGTCCTTGTTGGTTACCTATTTTAAATATAGCAGTGTGTACATGTCAATCCCAGACTCCTGATCTGTCCCTCCCCCCAAGACTGAATCTTCACACTCTATAAATAATCACTGTGTATCACATTGGTTTGTCTATTGCTGCATAACAACTTACCCCCAAACTCAACAGCTTGAAGCAAACATTTATTATCTCAGAGTTTCTGTGGGTCAGAAATCCAGGTGTGGGTTAGCTGGGTGCCCGAGTCCCACACAGGGCTGTAATCAAGGTGTCAGCCGGGACCGCAGACATCTCAATGCTCTACTGGGAGATGATTCTCTTCTAAGCTCACTCACGTGGCTGATGGCAAGCCTCTGGTCCTCGGGAACGGTTTTAGCTGGAGATACCAGTTCCTTGCCGTGTGGGTCTCTCCATCTATGGAGAACTCACAGCATATCAGCCTGCTTCTCTCGGAACTAGCAATGCAGGAGAGACAGAGCCAGAGTGTCCAAGATGGAAGCATAGTCTTTTATAAGCTAATCTCAGAAGTGGCATCTCATCAGATTCAATTTGTTAGACGCAAGTCAATAAACAGCCCACACTCAAGGGGAATGGATCACACAGAGGCATGAATCTTAGGAGGTGCAAATTATTGTCAACATCCTTTCTGGTCCTTGCCTTTGAAAAACTTTATCCTAATTAGAGGATTATACAAGATTTCATTCTTTTTTGTGGCTGAGTAATATTCCATTATATATATAACAAATCTTCTTTATCCATTCATCTATTGATGGGAACTTAGGTTGCTTCAATATCTTGGCTATTGTAAATAATGCTGCAATGAACACTGGGGTGCATATATCTTTTCAAATTAATGTTTTTGCTTTCATTGGGTATATACCCAGGAGTAGAACTGCTGGATTGTATGGTAGTTTCCACCAACAATGTACCACAGTTCCCTTTTATCCATATCCTCACCAACACTTATTATTTGTTGTCTTTTTAATGATGGCCATTCTGACAGGTGTGAGGTGATAGCTCACTGTGGTTCTGATTTGCATTTCCCTGATGATTAGTGATACTGAGCATCTTTTCCTGTGCCTGTTGGCCATCTGTATGTCTTCTCTGGAAAAATGTCTATTCAGGTCCTCTGCCCATTTTTTAATTGGGTTGTTTGGTTTTTTTGATGTTGAGTTGTATGAGTTCCTTGTATATTTTGGATATTAACCCCTTGTCAGATAAATCATTTGCAAATTTCTTCTCCCATTCAGTAGGTAGCCTTTTCGTTTTGTTGGAAGTTTCATTTGTGTTTTGTTGACGTTTCCTCCACTGTGCAAAAGTTTTCAGTTTGATGTAGTCTCATTTGTTTATTTTTGCTCTTGTTTCCCTTGCCTGAGACATATTCCAAAAAAATATTGTTAAGTCCAGTGTCAAAGAATGTTCTGCCTGTGTTTTCTTCTAGAAGTTTTATGGTTTCAAGTCTTACATTTAAGTTTTTAATCCATTTTGAGTTTATTTTATTTTATTTATTTTTTATTGAAGTATAGTTGATTTATAATGTTGTATTAATTACTGCTATACAGCAAAGTGATTCAGTTATACATATATATATATATATATATATATTCCTTCTTTATGTTCTTTTCCATTACAGTTTATCATAGGATATTGAATATAGTCCTCTGCGCTATACAGTAGGACCTTGTTGTTTATCTAGTCTATATATAAAAGCTGACATCTGCTAACCCAAACTCCCACTCCATCCCTTCCCCATCCCCCTTCCCCTTGGCAGCCACCAGTCTGTTTTCTATGTGCATAATTCTGTTTCTGTTTTTTTTTTTTTTTCCTTTTTGCGGTATGCGGGCCTCTCACTGCTGCGGCCTCTCCCGCTGCGGAGCACAGGCTCCGGACGCGCAGGCCCAGCGGCCACGGCCCACGGGCCCAGCCGCTCCGCGGCACATGGGATCCTCCCAGACCGGGGCACGAACCCGCATCCCCCGCATCGGCAGGCGGACTCTCAACCACTGCGCCACCAGGGAGGCCCCTGTTTCTGTTTTGTAGATAGGTTTATTTGTGTCATATTTTAGATTCCACATATAAGTGATATCATATGGTATTTGTCTTTCTCTTTCTGACTTACTTCACTTAGTATGATAGTCTCTAGTTGCATCCATGTTGCTGCAAATGGCATTTTTCTGTTCTTTTTTATGGCTGAGTAGTATTACATTGTATATATATACCACGTATTCTTTATCCATTTGTCTGTCAGTGGACATTTAGGTTGTTTCCATGTCTTGGCTATTGTGAATAGTGCTGCTGTGAACATAGGGGCGCATGTATCTTTTTGAATTACAGTTTTGTCTGGATATATGCCCAGGTGTGGGATTGCTGGATTATATGGTAATTCTATTTTTAGTTTTCTGAGGAGCCTCTATACTGTTTTCCACAGTGGCTGCACCAACTTACATTCCCACCAACAGTGTATGAGAGTTCCCTTTTCTCCACACCCTCTCCATCATTTGTTATTTGTAGACTTTTTAATGATGGCCATTCTGACTCATGTGAGGTGATACCTCATATTAGTTTTGATTTGTGTTTCTCTGATAATTAGTGATGTTGAGCATCTTTTCATGTGCCTGTTGGCCATCTGTATGTCTTCTTTGGAGAAATGTCTCTTTAGGTCTTCTGCCCATTTTTGGATTGGGTTGTTTGTTGGCTTGTTGTTGAGTTGTATGAGCTGCTTGTACATTTTGGAAATTAAGCCCTTGTCGTTCGCAACTTTTGCAAATATTTTCTCCCATTCTGTAGGTTGTTTCTTCATTTTGTTTATGGTTTCCTTTGCTGTTTTGCAAAAGCTTGTAAGTTTGACTAGTTCTCATTTGTTTATTTTTGTTTTTATTTCTATTGCCTTGGGAGACTGACCTAAGAAAACATTGGTACAATTTATGTCAGAGAATGTTTTGCCTATGTTCTCTTCTAGGAGTTTCATGGTGTTATGTCTTATGTTTAAGTCTTTAAGCCATTTTGAGTTTATTTTTATATATGGTGAGAGAAAGTAATCCAGTTTGATTCTTTTGCATGTAGCTGTCCAGTTTTCCCAACACCATTTTGTGAAGAGGATTTTTCTCATTGTATATTCTTCCTCCTTTGTCATAAATTAATTGCCATTACAGAGGCTTATTTCGAGGACATTTGAGTGATTCTACTATCACATGACCTTCCTTGCTAAAAACTGATCAGTGTCCCTGGTCAGAGCCCAGACATCTTGCCTGTTTGCTCTCTTGGGCTAAATTCTTTATCTTCTTGGGTCAGGTCATGCCTCAAAGATTTTGTCCTTCACTCCCCTCTTGTTAGTTTTAATTGTAGTGCTCTAGATGCTGATCATTAATTACCAAAATCTGCAGGAAAAAATCCTGGTTGCTCCTTCCTGGTCCCTCTGCTGTATTTCACTCAGACTTCCAAGGTCCAGTCTGGGAGGCTCACCTCCCTCTCTGTGTAAAACTGGACCACTGGTCATGTCCTCCTATAAGAGTAAAAGTATAGCCAAAACCAACATCCCAGGACCCCCACTCAGGGAACAAGAGATGAGGGGAGAGGGGAAGGCAGTTAGATCCGGCACAATAATGAATTCTGACCGGCTTTCTCCTTCCCACCATCTAAACAGCAATAAGTGGCCGGCTGTTTCTTTAATTGAATCTTTTTTTCCGACCCTGGCAAAGGCAAAGCAAATTAGCAATAGCAATGTCTGTTAAAGCAGAAACAAGGGTAGAGATGGAAGTGGAAAGGAAGATTTGATTACATGGGGAAAGTACCTTTTTTTTTTTCTTCCAAACCGTGTAGGTGATCCCTGAGATGGGAAAATGTCCAATAAAATATATCTATTACTTTCTTGTAAAAATGCCTCTATCAGCTAACCTGTCAATAAAATAAGGGTCATTCTCCTTGAAAATTTGACTAAGCTCCTATTGAAATGTAAAGAAGTAGCCACAATGGCTTATCTTATTTGATGTGCCCATGGGAATTTTTGGTTTCTATGAAATTTCAGTGCACCAGAACTAACGACTATGTATCTGTTGTCTAAGAGAATGGACTGTATCTCCAAATGGGTGAATAGGATTGTCCTAATATTCTTAAAGCAAAACACTTCCAAAATCTGACATTATAGTCATTGGCAGTAAGTGTAGACTGGCTTTTATAGAGTGCTATGAAATTTACATGGATGAGGGTAAGACAGGAGAACTATCTGAGTGTGAATATTGGAGGGCTGGTGATTAGTGTGAAAAATATTTACAAGGTTACTGTAAAGGCCATGTTCAAAAGATTGTATCTGCAGTTTAAATGCCTCCTCTGGTATTGATCTTCTTTCTGACAAATTTTTGGAAGAGAAGGACAAATTTAAGAAAGTTAAGGATGGCAGTTTAATCTATCTCAAGTTGATCCAGTAGTGATCTATCCGTGGAAATATATTTGTGAACAATATAGGCATCCCCAAAGAAACCAAATGAAGTCTTGGATTGGCATGAGAGTCAGATTATGAGGTGCATTCCTCCAGCAAGGAAGGACTGAGGGTTGGACTGAAGCATCCTTGCAGTTCACTCGGAGCTCACCTGCGGAGGTAACGTCAGCTTGGGCCTCAGCCTCAGGCAGACATGTGAAGGAGTGGACTCTGGTGGAGAATTAGGAGTCACAGGAGTTGGGTTTCAGCAGTAATTACTTACTGGCTGTTTCGTCTTGGGCCTTCATTTATTTCTGAGTGTCACAGGTAAAATGGGGAAAATAAAACCAATCTCGTCGAGTTGTTATAAGAATCACAAAGAGTCACATGTAATAAAGGATATAGAGAAAATTTTTATAATATATAATACAGTATGTAATCTACAGTATGTAGATTAAATATTTTAGTCTCTACATTATATTTTTGTAAAGGCTATTATTCTCTTTGCTCTAAATCTTCTCTTCTCTTTCTTCAGGACAGTCTATCTAAAGCTAATCTCTCCACCAATATTCAGGGTCCTCACTTTTCTCCTTCCTACCAGATAAGTCCTGACTCCTGCACTTCCATCTTCAGTCATCAGTTTTCCCTCTTTCTCCAAGGTTTCTGTCCATCTACTGCACTTATGTTCAGCCACCTCCTGACCTGACCCTAACATCCTTTTTTTTTTCACATAAAGGTTTTAATCATTTTAAGTTGCATATCACTGTAGGATATTTGCTCTTTGACTTGTTACTAGGCATTTAAACTGTGTCCTAACATACGAAAGCTCTGCTATTGTTTATGGTTCTCATAACCTACATGATAAAATCCCTACTTCAGCCTGAAAATCTGACCTAAGCTATTTAGACAATTGTTTCTTCCACTACATTTGCTCAAGCAACTGGTCTACTTATTGCTCCCCATACATTTCACACAACCCTCCCTCTGTCCTTTGCTTGTGTCATTTCTCCTGCAAGGAGTACCCTTTGCCTCCTTCCCCTCAACTGAAATGTGCTGGTTAAGTCAGCTAGTCTCCTTGAAGCTTTCATGCCCCTTCCCTTGGTGAGCCACATGCTCCTGTGAAATAGCTATAGTAACGTTCACCCTCCAAGAATAATTTTTATCTATTAAAGAAAGTGCTCAGCTATACACTTACAAGTTGTAAACAAGGAGCTGTCTTCTTATTCAGTAGGTCTAGAAAAGGTAGACCAATCTGTAGAAAACCAGAGGTTACCCTGCTTTTAATTTTTTTTACTTTTTTCTTCCATCAAGTTAAAATTGAATACAGTCAGTGAAAGTCTCAGTGCAACTAGGAGTAGCAACTCTTACTTTTTTTCCCTTTAAATTGTTAAAATTCCTTTTTTTTCTTAAAGGAAGAAGATCCTAAAAATGCAATGAGTAAAGAGCGACAGGCATCTTCAATAAAATCAAAACTGTTGAGACTGCAAAAAGATATTGAAAAAGCCTCGCGAGACCAGGAAGGTGTGTAGTTACCTCTTTGACTGGCCTGGTAAGGGAAAGTATTCTACTCGGAGGTTTCATCCACAATTAGGGTGATTCTGCTTTTGCTGACTGGTGCAGAGATCATCTCATTTAAAAGACCAAATATCAAACCTAATTTGTGTGAATAAAGAAAAATGAAAAACCAAGGAAAGAGCAAAAAAAAATTGAAAATGACATTCTGGTCTGTGAGATCTATACAAGTACTATACCACCATTTCCAGAAGTGTAGCATTTTACAGTGTTCCTGAAATTGGCTGATATGAGGGACAATTCGTTTGGTTTAAAACATAGTAAACCTCCTATGTACAAGGCTTTTCATTTTCTCGTGTTTATTTATTTCCCCCATATTATTTCATTCTATTTGGGGGTGCTAATAGGTTGTTTTTAAATTTTTTAAATGTATGTAAATTTTTTTCTTTTTTTTTTTTCTTGGCGGTACACGGACCTCTCACTGTTGTGGCCTCTCCCGTTGCGGAGCGCAGGCTCCGGACGCACAGGCTCAGCGGCCATGGCTCACGGGCCCAGCCGCTCCGCGGCATGTGGGATCCTCCCGGACCGGGGCACAAACCCGTGTCCCCTGCATCGGCAGGCAGACTCTCAACCACTGCGCCACCAGGGAAGCCCTACATTTTTTTTTAATTGAAGTATAATTGACGTACAACACTATATTAGTTCTAGGTGCACAACATAATGATTCAGTATTGCTATACATTACAGAATGATCACCACTTGTTTGTTTCTTTTTAAACTAACTTCCTGAATGATGTGAAAGTCATTCAGATTAAATCCTATACTTAGACGTTAGGTATGTGAGAACGTGAAGCAGCTCTAAAGTGTTACAGGTAATAAAAACAACTCCACTTTTATGATTCTGATATGTAGAGCTTATTTTATGTGGACCAGAGAACCCTGTTGCAATGTAATACTTGATAGGAAATCCAAGAGAGCAAAATGTTTAGAAATGTAAATATCAGCAGAGGAGAGCTTAACATGGGGGTAAATGTTAGGAATCCACCATGGAATGGGTCAACAAGGAGGATGCAAAAATCTCGTCTTGAAAAATAACAATCAAGACTCCTTAACCACCAGCATTTCTCGAATCCCATTAAATGAAGGTACAGGTCACCCATTCAGTAAAATTTAGTAACAACTACACACAGAAACAGCCCCAGCCATTTGGGAAATGCTCCCAGCATCACTTCTGGGCTCAGGGTCCCTCTGAGTATAACCACCTGCCAGTTGTGTCCCACTAGGACCAGAGGAACAGCGACTGACAGCCTTATTTCACTTTCAGGCCTGGAACGAATGCTGAAAGCATACTACAGCCACTCCTCCTTCTCAGACACAGAGAGCCAAAAAAGCACAGCAGCCTTAATGGACGAGGTAAACATTTGCAGAGGGCAGTTTCCTAGATTTAATGATGAAGGAGCTATTTTGGGAATGCTTGTTTTCTGGACCATTTGACCTCTGTTTGCCTTTCCTTTCTCATGACACAGAACAGTCTAGTCGGAGAGCTTGTACGCTCAGCTCCTTGACAAGTGGTTTGAGGAATCTGGAAAAATCCAGCTACTTAGAAATGTTTGATTTAGTGTCCTCCCAGGGGGGGAAAAAGTGCCTAAAATAGAATTCCCGCAAATAGAATCATTCAATTAAGGTCTGAAGACCACGTGTACTTTACTCCAGTTAACAGATGTGACCAAAAACACAGGATCTGCATTCAGAGAGGCCTGCATCTAGCTCTGCCTTTTACAGGGACCTAGGACAAATTTTGTTTTCTCATCTTTAAAGTGGGGATGTTGCTACCTAAGGGGTTTTGTGAGGATGATGCATTATTTAGAAAATGCTAGCACAGGGCACAGAGGAGAATTGAAATCCTGGTAATTATCATTGAGATGCTGTTTTCCATTCATCCTTGAGCTAACATCAGGGTCTTCTGAGTATAACGGGAAAGGAGAGATGTGGCCGCACAGAAGGAAGATGGCCGACTGGGGTGTGAGGCAAGAGCTTCCAGAGAAACAAGGAAAAAACTTCAGAGGCCAAGGTTGTTTTGAAGGAAGGGGACATACTGTCAGTGGAGGGCAGGGAGAGGTGCCTCTGGGCCTTTTTGCTGAAAGGCTGGACTGGGGCAGCCCCGAGACATTTGTTGGGATTGGTGGGCAATGCAGCCTCTTCAGAAGAACCCACATTATAAGGGCAGTTAGTAAAGGCCCATGAATTTTAAACAGGAATAAAAATGAACAGATACTATGACCTATGTGTACAAGATACAGGGTTTCTGCTGTGATTGGAGAGGAAGTTGACTGCGGTTAATCTGAGAAGAATTCAGGAAGAGATCAAAATTTTATCAATGTTTTGAAGGATCCAGGAAGCTGAACCAGCTTTCCTTACCTTGCACATAGCCTAAACAACTCTCTTGTAAAAGTAGGTACCTAATAATTCTGTCCAAATGAGCAATTTCAATAGTTCTTTGGTAAAAGTAGACAGATGCAGCCAGGTACAGTTTATCTGTTTTTTAGCAGTGGCTTCCTTTAATGGAGGTGGTGTTGCAGAAATAAACCTGACAGGCCTGAATTCTGTTCACTTGGGAACAGAGGTCTAATATCCTTGCAGTGACATATGGCTACAATTTTTATAAAATTATAAAACAGACTGTTAGACATTTTCTGTGACAGCATAAAATGTTTAGTTAATTAATTCGATGTAAATGATATTTACCAAAAGAAAGTCATATGGAGCATTTTATGATGGCATTAAGATTCAAGTTTATTTCTTTGGGTTCTTGCATAAAATTTTGTCATTGACATAGAACACGTTATTAAGATTATCTTGGTACACAACTGGCCTGATTCACACAGTGGAGGATGCAAGATGGGAGATGATCTGACCCCTGAATTTATGGTGTTTATGATCTAGTGATAGGCAAATAAGAGCCTTCAAATAGTGGATGCCAAATATCCATGTAATTCGGTCACGCACCTCTGCCTCTAATGGAAGGAAACTCGTGATAGTGGTAGACTGATCTTGTGTTATGCAGAGAAGGTTTCTTGCAGGGAGAAGCTCTGTTTCACAGAAATTCTTCCTAATTCATTGACTCTTGGTCCTTGAAGTGCTGTATTTGAAGCAAGAATGTTGGCAAGCCATATTCTCTGAGAAATTGTTGTGGAAACTGGAGGTATTTAGAGCAGATATTGTCTTTGGATACCGGAAGGAGCACCACAGAGCAGAGAGACTTGATCTGTGATGCTCTCAAGTGCAGACTAGATCTAAGGCTAGAAGCTATGGGGGAGCTTTTGATTTCATCCTAGCTGAGCCTGCCCACCATGCAGTGGATTGTTCCAAGGATTAGAGCCCTTCCCCATCGACTGGAGGTGTTTGGTCCATGGCTGTGACCCCCTGGCTGGGATGTTAGGATTAGGAACCCCCAGGCTGGAGGTGTGGAAAAGGGAGAGACAATGGAGAGGAGAAGATTGGATAAGCAGACCCCTTCCAATATTTAGATTCTATGATTTGATTTACAACTTGACAGGGAAGTCATTATAAAGTTTCTAGCTCAAGGTCAAATCAGAACAGGAGAGACTCGGAGAATAGCTTCAGTTTCAGTCTTTTGTTTGTTTGTTTGTTTTGCGGTACACGGGCCTCTCACTGTTGTGGCCTCTCCCGTTGCGGAGCACAGGCTCCGGACGCGCAGGCTCAGCGGCCATGGCTCACGGGCCCAGCCGCTCCGCGGCATATGGATCTTCCCGGACCGGGGCATGAACCCGTGTCCCCTGCATCGGCAGGTGGACTCTCAACCACTGCGCCACCAGGGAAGCCCTCAGTCTTTATTTTTATATTCAAATACCCCAGAATATGGTTTCTAGTTTCCAGAAGTGTTACTGCAGACTTTCTGGGTAATATAAGACCTCACCTCTTCAGGAAACAATAACATCAACATCAACAACAAAACCCTGACTCACATCATTTTAGTTTGATTCTATTGATAAGAGTTCACTTCTGTTCTTTATGTTGTGCCCACGGCACCATTGCCTTTCTTCAAAGCCTTCCGAAAGCCTACCTTCTGCAATCAACACTTATTATTCTCTACCCCACTCCTCAGCAGAAATTCGAGTAAAGCAATTCATTGCCACAAAATGCTGAGTAATATACCTATCAAGGTTTCTGGTTTACCTTATTTACAAGGGTCTAGAATACAACACACTCAACGACTAAGGCTTTCCTCTAGACTGCTTAAAGTGTCCATTGTTTTTCTCTCTTCAGCATTTTCTGCATATGAGTTGCAAATGAGTTGAATGTGTATTTTTCTGGACCTCTTTGTCATTTTGGAAGTTATCCTGATATCCCTTTACCCACGCAGTTGTGCCTCAAAATTTTCTAGAAGTTTACTCATATGGTCAAATGATGTATCCACAGAATAACTTGAAACTAAACCTTTTGCAAGCAAACGCCTATAAACTGTCATCCGTCTTAGCAGAACTTGAGCAAAGACCTCAACCCAACCATGTCTGTAGTAACTCCATCTTCAAGTGGAAAGAAAAGGTAAGCATTTAAGAGGTTGGCTATAATTTCTTGACTGGGCTTGCTGGGTGGAATGGCTTAAAGCAGCAACAGGCCAAAAAAACTGTTACAAATTATATATGCCATATGCTCAAATCCCCAGTTGCACAATTTTAAGATAAATTTATTTAATTATTTTTTGAGCACAGTAACAAGAGCTAAACACAAATGAATACATGCTTTGTATTCATATATAAATTAATGAGTTAAAAACACTTTGGGTTCGGGCCTCCCTGGTGGCGCAAGTGGTTGAGAGTCCGCCTGCCGATGCAGGGGATACGGGTTCGTGCCCCGGTCTGGGAGGATCCCATATGCCGCGGAGCGGCTGGGCCCGTGAGCCATGGCCGCTGAGCCTGCGCGTCCGGAGCCTGCGCGTCCGGAGCCTGTGCTCCGCAACGGGGGAGGCCACAACAGTGAGAGGCCCGCATACCGCAAAAAGAAAAAAAAAAAACAAAAAAAACAAACCACTTTGGGTTCTTTCTTCCTTCTCATCCTTCTCACTTTATCCTTTGAACGTGTTGTTATAGTAAAATTTCTATTAAATCAAAATCTTAGTATTCATACAGACCTAAATTGTAAGATTTTGTGATATGCAGTAGTCTCATCCATTTAACATAGTACATAATGTAGATAATGCGTGTGCACAATTTAAAAAATTCACACACATGAATTTTCCCAGTGTTACACTCTAGGAATTGATGAGTGTGTGAATATACACGGGTAGCTGTTTTCCATTTCCTACAAGACGAGGGAGCTGTAACCACCTTGTGATGAAGGGACAGTTTTCCTTCTTAGAGACTCAAGCTCTAAAAGGGTCACATAGTCATGATCATTTCACTTGCTTTAAAACCAAGTTGAATTTGTAGAAGTAATGCTGTAAATGTTACTATTTGGCCTAGGGGTACAGGTCAGAATTGCAAATACAGGCTATAAAATATAGTAATTGTCTAATTCTGAAAATATTAAGGTCTCAGAAACAAGAACGTGCTAGAGTAGGGTTTAGGAATGTATTGAATTTTTTCTTTATACCCTCCTCCCAACAATTGAAAAACAAATTCCTGAGGAAAACAGCTGCAGAATAGTTACTTTTTGCAAATACTTTTGATGACAATGTTGTTAAAAATGACTTTTTTTTTTTTAACTATTCAAACAGCAGCAGACACATAGTTCTGTAAAAATATCTCGGCCTTCTCTGACAAAGAGATTAGAGAATGTTGTGAGCAGGTCATCGTCTGGTGGGCAGAGAATTCCAAGTTCTTCATCTACAGGTAATCTCATGCCCAGAGTATTTGGGGCTGGGTCCTATCAGTAAAGAACATTGCCAAAATTATATTTTATTTTCAGAGCCACATTGACATAAATCGGCTCAAAGAAATTTACGTTTCAATTAGGACTGATTAATTTGTTAAAATGTGTAGCTTTCTGTGCAAATATCATCCAAAAGGTGGGAAGGACTCAAGAAGATTGGAGGGTTGGGAAAAGAATTGTCTAATATGAGAAGGTACCTCCAGTCACTGGCATCCATGTTATTCAGACAGCCTGCAATTTGCTGCCCACACACTCAGCCTGGAAACATTGGGAGGACTCTACAGCTTTGTCTCCACAGCCTCCTCCAAACTGCCATGCAAATCCCAACCCCTTTTCAGGAAACACGGTAATCCCAAGGCCTACCCAACCCCTGTGTTCAGCCACCTGACTTTAGTCGTTTTCCATCCACACCCCACTGCCTTTTACCTTTCAACACACAGAGAAACACACATACATATACACACACATACATACATACACACACACATACATGCAAGCACCTGTCATTATCCATCATTGTTCAACTATAGTTACCATAACATTGACTCTCTAGATTCTTGATTAGAACTTGGCAAAAAAGTTTCAATCAAACCCAGGCCATTGTAGTCCACGTGGTATGTTAAAGACTCGTGGTTGCATCGTTTGAGAAACAGTTCCCTAAGTACCTGGGGATGATGGAGGAAGCACTTGCTCCAAGTGTCTCCTATTTATTCCTGATTGGCAAAACTGGTGCTGGTTTTCCAAAACATGAATACAGTTACCACACAGCTTAGCTAACTGATGTTGATTAAGTTCACATGCGAAACAATTTAAAATTATCATTATTATTACTACTACAGTAACTTCTTGTCCAGACTTACTTTCTATGTTAGAACTTTTGATTATGTAATATACACAGTTCATCCACATACTATGTACATCAGAAATGGTTACTGAATCAAAGAATGAATGTTATGTACAATTATAAACTTTCCTTTTGGGAAGATTTCAATATATTTAAGCTCTGCACTACACGGCTGAAAAACTAGACCACTTCCCACCATGTTCATCTTGCCTACTGACCCAGCATTAGTCATTATAACTTGCTCCAACTTTCAGCCTCCAGTGTGACCCAGCTCGGCAATGGTCTTTGCAAGGCCTTATATTCTTTCCAAGCCAGGCAAGATGATGAATTGAATTTGGAAAAAGGTAAGGATCATTCTCAAATAGTTGAATTGCCTTCCCATGTTGAAATTTTTAACTTGAATAAAACTCTTGTCTTAGCCTTAATAGTTATTACCAGGTCATGCATTCATAGCCTGGCTGTTATCAGACTAAGTTCAAATCTATTATTTGACTGACTGCTTATTCTTTGGTTTCTCCTTCCCTCTTAGATGTCTGCTGAAGAACAAAGATAAATAAATAAATAATTGCAGTTTGTCTTAAAAACTAGGATATGTATTACTCTTAACCAAATGAATCTCTCTTATATATATATATATTAATTTTTTATCAAAGTATAATTGATTTGCAAGGTTGTGTTATTTTCAGGTGTATGGCACGGTGGTTCAGTTACATATATATGTATATATTTATGTGTGTATATATGTATAGATATATATACACACGAATATAAGTATACATCTATATATATACACACACATACATGTTCTTTTTCAGATTCTTTTCCATTATAGGCTATTACAAGATATTGAATATAATTCCCTGTGCTATACAGTAGGTCCTTGTTGTTTATCTCTTTTATATATAGTAGTGTGTATATGTTAATCCCATATTCCTTATTTATCCCACCCCCTTCCCCTTCGGTAACCATAAAATTGTTTTCTATGGAAAAAAAAAAGTTATTACCAGGTCAAAGCAGTTCAGGTTTATAATAACCCTTCTTAGAAGATAAAGATAAAGCACATCAAAAAGAAAGCTCACATGATAAAAATAGCTAACATATATTTGGTGTTTACTAGGTGCCAGACATTGCTGTAAACACATTGTCCAATTTAATATTCCTAAAAACCGTTTGAGGTTGGTATTATTTATGCCCATTTTATGACTGAGGCATAGAAAGGTTAAGTACTTTGGCTAAAGTCACTAGCAGTAGTGGCACAGGATTTGGACTCAGAAACTCAGAGTCACGCTCTTAATCACAGTGCTCCATTGGGGTAGAATGTCAGTAATGGAAAGTTATCAGAGAAATGGCCCCACCTTTTTCCTTTTCAGAAAGTTACACATACAAGAATGTGAAGTGACTTCCCCTCATGGCTTAGTCTAAGTGCCAGTTCTAGAAACCGGGTCAAAGGACTCCCAGCTTAATATTTCTCCCACTTCTCTCTCAAAAAAGGGTTTTATGACCAATTAAAGGAATTGGACCCCCTTCTTTGTGTCACAGATTTTTGTTTAACATGGAAAGGTTATTATATAATGGATGGTGTAGACCCCAAGATTATTAAACAAGAAAAAGTCACCAGCCTCAACTTTCTCTGTGTGTCCAATTAGCAGCCACATTTGGATGTTAAGCTAAGGCAGGGATCTGGAAATGAAATGGTTAGTGAGAAAGAATTGTGTCATAGGAGAAAATTTATAATCCATGACCAGGACATGGTGCCCAGAACCAACAGAAAGTTGAGATGGATTTTGCAGCCAAACAACAGGGATACCACGTATTTGCTATTGGTTCATAGGTGCTTGCTTTTCAGTTTGCCAGTCAGAGTTCTCCAGGCAGTTACTTTTTCCTGTAGCTCAGACATAAGTAAAGACAAGAAAAAAGGAAAGTAGACTCTCTCCTGCATGCATCTTAAATCAATGTTGCCTTTAATTTAAAAGTCTTAAGTGTTATAGAAGTCAGTTTGTTACTCATCATGTCATCCTAAGGCTACCTACACCAGTGAGTAAATGAAATGCAGTAGTCCCACTTTCCATATGAATTAAAACACACTTCCCAGATGCCACCTAGAACCCAGGGTCCTGAGTCTGAGTTACATAGTTAACACAAACTGATCATCTTGTCTTCAGTTCTGTTGGTTGCAAAGCCTACTTACACATTATATCCTGTGGGTTCTTTAAATGGAACGAGACGTTCGTTGGAGACTTAGGGAAGCTGGCGATAAAATTTTAAGTTATTCGTTTGAATTCCGATAGTAGGCTGTGTCAATCTACTGACCTGAGAGAACTCATTAGACGGAGACCTTAGACTGAGAATGATCTCCTGCAAGAATAAATAGTGATGTGACTAAAGAGAGATAGAAGGGGGATCAGTGGTCTCCTTTGCCTTAGAAAGAAAATTACTGGGGAGAAGAATGAAAGAAAGAAAGACTGAAAATGACCTCATGATGATGCTTAAAGATCAAGTAGCTCTTGGATCCTTAAGGAAGTGGATATTTCCACTTTGATGTACAGGAAGCAGCCAGAGAGAAAGGACTCTCTCTTACAAGACAGGGAATAATGTGCTTTTTTTCTTTTTAATAGAGAATTAGAGAAGAGCCATGGGTTTCCTAGGAATTCTGTTTATTTGAATCGTTGCTTTAAAGGAGTATTGTCCTCAAATTGATATTTTATTCAAATTATCTACATTGTTGAATGGGGAGTTATATTGTCATGCAAAACTGTGAGTTGGAACTTTGGACTCTGAAGCTGGCTCATATAATGGAGAGAAGCTGCCTCGATCTAAAGAAAAGTCTGGAAGTTGAGACATACTCTTAGTAGTCAACATAGCAAACTATTTTGGCCACCAACATGAGGAACCCTTAAAGCACAGACACCAAGAAAGAGTTTGGGGATGACCCATCACATCTATCCAAAGTGAGCCAGGCAGCATGAGGACATAGGATCCAAAGCGATTTTTTTTTTTTTTTTTTTTTTTTTTTGTGGTATGCGGGCCTCTCACTGTTGTGGCCTCTCCCGTTGCGGAGCACAGGCTCTGGACACGTAGGCTCAGCGGCCATGGCTCACGGGCCCAGCCGCTCTGCGGCATGCGGGATCTTCCCGGACCGGGGCACGAACCCTTGTCCCCTGCATCGGCAGGCGGACTCTCAACCACTGCGCCACCAGGGAAGCCCGCGATTCTGTTTTTAATCAAACTATTTTATGGCACAACTTTTTGTCCATTACCTTACTCTTTTTAATATTCTCTGCATTCTGCCTGCTTCGTGCAGAGGTGGTCAATAAATTTTGCTTCATCTGAATCACATGCAGAAAAATGATGCTACCAAGTAACTCCTTGAAAGCAGGATCTCCTTAAAGACTGTCTTACTGATCAGACTCGGGCACATGCTTAAGTGCAGAAACCCACTTGTCTAACTATGTATGTGCATTTTCACAGGTGACATTGTGACTATACACAAGAAGAAAGATGAAGGATGGTGGTTTGGTTCTTTAAAGGGGAAAAAAGGCCATTTTCCTGCTGCTTATGTGGAGGAACTCCCTTCATATGCCGGGGACACATCTTCACAAGCATAAGCAAGATTCTGAAGGCATCGCCTTACACTCTGTAAATTATACAATGTGGTGCAAATAAAGACAAATGTTGTGATCTTCTGTCTTTCTAACTGGGTGATGGGGTCCTACCTGCATGTCACAGTGCTTTGCACTTTAGTTCTTTGAAACAGAGTCAGAAGATTGAGAGTAAAGGGAGGTGGGAAAGAGGTCTGTTGGCTCCTAGAGTTTTCTAATTCTAAGAGACCCTAGAGATAACCTAATACAGCCTCTGCTCACAGAGAGAGAGAAAACTGAGTCCAGGGCAGTTCAGCCTGAAGTCAGATAGTCTTCTGGTAGCACAACAGAGATTAGGACACAGATGTCTTTTTTTCCTGGGGTCTTGGGTGGAAATAGCCACAGCAGGCCCACAAGAGGTCAAGCAGTGTCAGGGAGATGGGGAAGAACACAGATCAAGTCCAAGAAGAAGAGCTTAGCAGAGACAGGCAGGCAAGACACCAGTGAGATAGACCCAGGTTAAGGACGTTAGAATAAAGGATCAGGAGCCAAGGCAAAGAGGCGGCGTGGTCAGAAGAGAGGGTGGTAGACGAGGACCATATACCAGGCAGAGGATTTCAGGGTAGAATGGAGTACCATCCTGAGCCAATGACCTTCTGAGGTACCCTCTACCCACAACCAGAACTGCTCTTAGAGTGAGGTCAAGTGTGAGCCAGAGATGGCTGGGGATCAGAGGATAAGAGCAAGGCAGATAGGAGAAGGTTAGGGATGAGACAGTGCCAGAAATTTCATGCCTCCTTGCCCAGTTGGAAACTTCATACGCCAATTCAGAAACCAGGAATTCTGCACTTCCCTTCCAGGTCATGATGAAAGGAATACCCTAAGCAACTTCCTAGTGAAAGACACTTTAAGTGCTAATGAGTCTCTAGTTTGGGTGGAAAGTTCTAGAAACTAGCATTTACTGTCAAAATGGAAAATTTAGAGAGATTTATGCTGCTTCCTCAAATGCCCTGTAACGGGAAAAGGTTGAGAATGAGAGAGAGCAGACCCCAAACTCTTCCCGAGGGGAACATTTTAGAATGAAGAGAAGTGGTACAGCAGCATCTTTCAGAAAATAACCTAAGTCAGTCTGGAGACCACACTCTCCATTGAATGGAAGGTCAAGGTATTGATAATACATCTGGGCAGATTTACTTTTGTGCCAAATAGACAGTCTGGCGTTAAAGGAGTAATTAAAACCCATTCTATTACTCTCCTGCCCCCTACCTCTGTTTTTTTATTTAACTTGTCAAATTTTATATTTTCACAAAGGAAATTTTCAAACCAAGGTACCTATATTTTTTTATACTCTGCACCATTACACTCCTATAGCAGGATATAACTAACACATAGAGATATTTATAGATACAGATATCAGACCCGAAGGAGCTCAAGTAAAATCTGTTATGTGAGACATAACTTACAGCCTAGAACAGATCAGAAGTTTTAACGTCATCCTTAATGGTGTATTAGTGAAGACTTTCCACACGTAGAAAGTAGGCTGAATAATAGGCCATTAGACCATGAACTGAGACTTTGAATTTACATTTCCTCTTCATCTGACTTCTTTCCATTAAGCCTTGATGGATAAAAAATTGTATAGCAATTGACTGTAGCCTACACTCGATCATTTGTATAGAGAAAGTGATGATAATGGTGGTTGGGCCCTGAAACTCTCTGGAAGTAATTTTCAAAGAAAGGGGCCTCTCTTTCTTCATAAAGCAGTTTTACTTTGTAAAGACATAAATGGTTTTCCTGGTTTAAAATGTTGCTGCAAATCCTTTTTGCATCTGTGATATGTAGTTTTTAAACTTCAAAGAAATACTATAGTCTTAAACCAAATAAAAATACAAATATTTTTGGGGATAACAGACTTGGATATCTTTTTAAAAGGGCAAGAACTTTCTGGCAGGACAGGTACGGATGGTACTCCTTAGATTTAGGTAAAAATTAAGTGCATATTGGGAAGACTAATGATGTGCCCAAGTCTTCCACAGAGAATAAAATAATTTTTAATATGAATACTTTTAAACTTTTAATTGGGCTTTCATAATTATACTCCACTAGGCAGTTTTCGTATGTCAGGAAGTTTTTAGCAACATTAACAACCTGAAATACAGGCAGCAGAGGGAGGTCTGAGCCAGATTTTCACTAAAAATATCAAAAGCATTACTCTGTCTTCTTTCAGGTAGAGTAAAAGCTTACTATCTATTATCCTGTCAACCGGAAAGATTAATTTCTTTTTTTTTTTGCATTTTCAATTACTCATAATAATTAATATTCATCAAAAAGTAATACGATATTCAGTTTGGGTTAAAATAAATTTCATTGTACAGTATCATAAGGCTTTAACTGATTAGTAATTCGAGCAGAATGTAACTTTGTTCCGGCTTCCAAGAAAAAGTCTCTCCTCCCCCAAAGTCTTGATGGCCTTGGGGGTAATCAGGCTAATTTGGAGAATCAAAATAACAACACATCCCATTGCCTATGGCAATGTTAGTAGGAAAAATGTCTAACCCAGGGAAGATGGGCCTGGGGGCAGGGGATCATGAGAAGGTGGGATTTTGAAGGGTGAAGAGAAGTTACCATACAGAGTGGTTGGGGCACTATCACTCTGTCACTTCAGTACTAAAAAGACAATGAGCCCTTTTCCTCAAAGAGCCCTTAGTCTCTCTTCTGAAAGGGAAACAGACCAGTAAACACAATACACTGTGATAAATGCTATAATAGGAGTATATCAAGAAGGTTATGAGAACATTTAGGAGGGGCATTAATTAGGATCAAGGAAGTTGGGGAAGTCCAAACTGAGCAGGAGTCAGGCAAGTGGGAAGGGTGAGCTGAACGTGTGGGCAGATAAAGTGCTGCACGTAACCCCTGGAAAATACACACGTAAAAAACTGATTACATACGAGGCCAAAAAGTAAGACTCTAGAAACTGTGTGACCACAATGTAAGTTAGAAATCATTAAGAAAAGGTTAAGTGAAAAAACCCTGTGTGTTTGGAGAACACATATGTATGTGTCCCTGCACACATATAAATGCACATGTGCACACAAACACACTTCTAAATAACACATGGACAAAGAATAAATCTTAATGGAAAATTTTAAATGTTAGAAATAAAAAATAAGAAAGTTACTACATATTAAAACCTGTAGTTTCAGGAAAGCAGCTTAAAAAAAGTACTATAAGAAAAAGGAGAAAGGCTAAAATTAATGAATTAAGCATCCTAATTATGAATTTATGAAAACATCAGAAACAACCTAAAGCAAATAAAAGAAATGAAAATATCAGAAATTAATGAACTATAAAACAAAATAAGGGGTTGAACAAAGCTATCCATTGGTTCTTTGAAAGGATTAATCAACTGAGCAAACCTCTAGCAAAATTAAGAAAGGCATAAATAAATATTACTTCTAAGAAAAAAGTAGACATACTACAGATACAGTAGATATCAAAAACTAAAATATTATCAACAACTTTATACCAATTAATTTGCAAAAAATGTCAGCAAAAGAGATAAATTTCTCAAAAACGTATGCCTTATCAAAACTCAGGAAGAAATAGAACAACTGAATAATTCAGTAACTATAAAAAAAATTAACGAGCATTTTTCTAAAAACATCTTCCTACAAAGAAGACACAGGCCCACATAGTTTTATATGTGAGTTCAAAAACAGAAAGTCTTATTCAAACTTTTTCAGGAAATAGAAAAAAAGGAACACATCTCAACTATTTTCAAGGGTCTAGGACCTAGGATAACTGTGACTCCAACATCTCATGAAGTTTATACAAAGGAAAATTAAAAGCCAATCTAATTCATGGCTATAGATGTAAAAATTTAAAACAGAAGTTTCACAAACTGAATCCAACATTATTCAAAACAAAACAAAACAAAAAAGATTGCACACCATGACTAAGTTGGATTTATTCTAGGAAGGCAAGTTTAATTCAACCTCTTTTTTAAGCCTATTAATATAAATCACCTCATTAGCAGATACAAGATGAAAATCTATAAAGATACAGAAAAACATTATAAAATTCAACAAACATTCATGATAATTACTTTTAGTTAACTGAAAATAGAAGAAAACTTTCTTGGCCTGGTCAACAAAAAAGAAAACAGCAAGTTTGGGAAACTACACATAGTGCAGTCTGGCCTGATAGAAAATTGATGCTCAGAAGATTAAATGACTTGCCTAACATCATGTATCAATTTTAATAGCAGTGCAAAGACTGGACCATATCTTAATCCTCAAATCTTTCTACATTACCAATGTTGGGGCTGGAAAGCAGAATTTTTCACAAAAAAAGAGTATTCAAGATTTACCATTATACAGATCACATTTATTTGATCTCAAATATTGCCACTTTCTGGATTTTTGTAAAAATCTATCCAACTGAGTAAAATAACTTCATCCTTGAAGTTTTTCCCTTTGTTGGACCTTAGCTTCAGCAGCTACCTCCAGCTTGCTTGGTTGCTAAGGGAAAACGATAACATGTGTCTAAACTCCAAACATTCTTCACATATTTCACCATACATTGTTCATACTTCACACTACAATATGTTTAACAATACCAAGAAAGGAGCTGATTTAAACAGCTCATATACTCTCCAGTTTACTTACTTAACTGACACTCTTTTTCTACTTAGATGAAACCCTTGTCTTTATTCAGAAAGAGTCTTATTCTCAATTAGCTTTGTCATTTAGTCAAGAATTGCCTGTAGAAATATCTTTACCTTCTAAGAATTTCTGGACATCTCAGCAACATGCCTGTAGGTATTACTGAACAAGTCAGCTCCTTTTCAAAGATGTAATTTTAATTTCCCATTAAATAATCCTATATTAAGTCTAGAAATGTGTTCGACGTTAACAAATACTTACTAAGCTTCTACTATGTGTTAGATACTATGCTAAGGTGATACCAGGCACTTCACTGTCATGGTACACAAATTAAAATATAACTAATTGTCTCTGTACAAGAATCCTCTGAAGTGGAAGAGAAGCAACACATTCTAATCCTCATTAGCTGGGAAATCGAAACTTTAAATCCACTAGCATTACATTTTAGCAGATTTTGTGCTGATTCTGTTTTTTTAACTTAATTAGTGATTGAGTTTAATTTTAGAGGGCTTGTTGTTCCATTTTATTACAAAATGTGGAATAGGTTAGTCAACCCAATTTGGATTCCAGTTCAGTTTTACTACTTGTGTGCATTTGTTTCCTATTTAAGAAAATCTCTTATCTATGTATCTTGTGCTTTATTTCCATATCAGGAAGACTGTAAATGCTTAAAAGTATTATTTCTTATTTACAACATAGCACCCGAAATAAAATGGATAGAGCAAATTTAATGGAATAGCTTGGTTTACCTTTCACATGTATTCAAAGCGCAATTTTCATAATGTATCAAACTTTAAAATTTAAGCTAATATACTAATAATGTTGGCTCCAGAATATTCCTAGGTTGGCACAGAGCAAACCTCAAAAATTAGGGCGTTTATATTTGATTGAACAGAAAAAGACTTACGCACAAGTCAACAGCCCTCCATCCACCATTTCCATAAAGACCTGGGGTGATAAGTGCAGTCTGAATACCTAGAGATGGTTCTCAGTGAGTCACTTGGGTTCTGAGGGCCAGGTACTAAGGATCCAGACAAAACATATTCCCCTGCTTTTTTTTTTCTTAATCATTATACTTCTATAGAAACAAAAAAGCAAAATTATATTATAAAAATTCAAATTTGTAAAAAAAAACAAAAAAAATTCAAATTTATATAGAATCTTTGTTAAGAACTCTGTTTTCACATACTTTCTCTGCAATATAGCATGGAAAGGCATAAGGTAGAGTCTAGGTGAAGTTCATGGGTTAGGTGCCAGACTGCCACCTGGGTTTGAATCCCAACTCTAACACTTCCCAGCTATCTGAAGTTACTTACACTCTCTGTGCCTTGGATTCCTTATCTGTAGAACTAGGTTATGGATAGTACCTACCTCACAGGTTGTTGAGGGAATATAAAAGAGGTGACATCTGTAAAGGGCTTAGAACAGTGCTGGGCACATAAGAAGAGTTAAGAAAGTACTAACTATTATTTTAAGGTGGCCAGCCCTAACCAATTCCCAATTCCAATTTTAGAATTAATCAACTTTCCAGGTGAGAAAACAAATTGATATAAATTTCTATGGCTTAAGGCCCTTTGTTTGGTATGAGAGTGCACTTTATTCATACGTCTGACCTTGGATCCCAGCTGCAAAGCTGGTTCCTATGCTATCCTTTTGTGACTTTCCTGCTACGTGGTCTCATTCAAAGGTCTTGTCCCACCTCCACACCCCAGTTAGAAGAAATGAAGAATGGTGGTCCTTGAGGAGAAATGGACCAAAGTGTGGAGCTACCCATTTAGTCTCTCATCCCCCGTCTTCATTTCTCTAACTTGCAGGTGAAGAGGATCTTTCAGAATCAATGCCTCGTGCCTTCTCGCGGTATGGTTCAAAACGTATCAAGAATTTGTGGTATGAGACATGGTTTTCCTCTAGTTTCAGTGAATGAAAATCTTTTCTTAAATTCTGTTTGTTCCTTGAGAATATATTTCAAGCAGTAAATATGTACTCACTATAGTAGTCATCTGCTATTTTTTTCTGTTAAACATGTAGTGTCTATTTCCATTTAGAGAACTACAACATCCCTACTCTTAGCTCAGTTTCCGAGGTTAATCTACCTCCAGACCTGGGTTTCCTAGGCATGACAGGCCACTGAGGGAGAGTGCTCTGAAACTCCCTCCAACCCTAACTAGACAACTGGCCTAAACTTTTCCCCCAAACTGCAGGGAGAAGACAGCATTAGCTGGAAGCACGAAGGCCACTGCTCCATGGCTTTTAGGTGTGCCCCAGATACCCTGAGAGGTGTAGTATGTGGCTTCCACTAAAGCCAGCAGACCTAAATACAACCAAATTTATAAAGAAAGAATGGTGAAATCTTAGCAGAAGTTGATAGAGTTCTAGTTTGTATTGAATAGACTCCAAAGATGGCAAATTTATATCCAGACCACAACCAGTATAAATATTATAAAATGAAAATTGGTTATAAATTTTCTATATTTGGATTTTCAAAACTAGATCCTTTTCTAAGACATTTTAGAATACTGCCAATCTTCTTCTGATGTAAAGATTTGTCCTTTATTTTAACTGTAGAGCCCACTTGGTTTAAGATAAAAATATTCTTTCCTTTATGATATTAGGATAATAATATTTATTTTGTGAAGTACATTTTAAAAATTGCGAACCTTAGGTTGGGCCCACACCCCCTTATTTTTTATTATTACTGGTCCATGACCTCCAAAAGCTTGACTTTATAAATCTTCTTTCCTAAGATTTTAATTCAAATAATTTACAGAAATCAGCACACAGAAATGTTACAAAAATACAAACGGATTATAGACAACGAATAATGAGACCTTTTTAAAAAAGAGAAACACAATAAGGATAATGGTTTTTATATACTATTTATACATTAATTATAAACGATAGCAGTAAAAGCTTTCCGAACATTGGCAAGAAAAGCCGAAAAATTGTTGGTCTTCCTTACATTTTCTTGAAATTCTGCTAGGCAATCAAGATGAGGAACACTATCTGACACTAGAAGGAGGGGGAAAAAAAAGAAATTTGAATGAGTTTAATAGAAGAGAAATATTTCTAACTTAGATGCTCTAATCTGATTCAAGTCATTTCAATTGCATTTTATTGAAATGCTTTCAGCATAGAATGATAGATACACTTGATTTTCGTATCCTATCTTTCAGGCCTTTCCTTTGTTTAATCTCTAAATATTCAAATGTTAAGTACCACAATCTTGCTTTAAGTTTAAACAGAAGGTAACCAAGGGATTGAAGAGCTTAGAGATACAGAACAGCATGCCATTTCCCATACATTTTGTTTTAACTATTTAAAATATTTTAACAATTTTTTTTTTGAACTGTTGTCAGTTTTCTCTGCAAAATTTGGCCTCAATTCTAATTTCTGGTCACTGGATCAAAAAAACAACTTTCAGGCTTCCCTGGTGGCGCAGTGGTTGAGAGTCCGCCTGCCAATGCAGGGGACACAGGTTTGTGCCCCGGTCCGGGAAGATCCCACATGCTGCGGAGCGGCTGGGCCCATGAGCCATGGCTGCTGAGCCTGCGCGTCCGGAGCCTGTGCTCTGCAACGGGAGAGGCCACAACAGCGAGAGGCCTGCGTACCGCAAAAAAAAAAAAAAAAAAAAAAAGAGAACAACTTTCAATGCCAACCCTTAATAACTTACAGCTGTGGAAAGAAATATCTGAAGTTTTACAAGTGAAATGGGGGTCATTAGAAAATGTGGCTGCTATTCCCAAAGTGGTATTTACATGGCCTAGTAATCAAATGAGACTCAAAAGACAAAGAACAATATGACCCTCGAATGCAGTTGCACCAGTTGGTACACACTGGGAGCAAGTCTCCAGTAAAGGTGGTCAAAGGAAAGGAATGATCCAACTTTCTCTACTGTCAATCTTGTCCTTTGTCCAAGGAGAAGAAATTCAACCATATCAGATTTCCAGCTCTTTGGTAGAGACTGCTTAGGAAACAATGCCCATGACCAAAGCAGAGAAAGAATAGCAAAGAGGGCTTGGTTCAAAATTGATACTGTAGATTCTATTTTAATACATTATCAAATACTGTGACACTACCTAGCAATAGAGGCTATCCAAGTTGGTGAAAACTGAGAAGCTAGGTAGGAGGTTTGGGGGGTTTGCTTTTTAAAATTTAGCACCCATTATCAGATTAGAAGATATTTACCTATAGAGTAAAAAATCAAACACTTGTACCTGAACTAGATTCCTAAAATATAAATTTCATTAGAATAGGAATTGAGTCACTAGAGCACATGAGGGAGCCAACTCAGCAGTTGACCTGAGCGTCTGTCTGCTATACATGATTTAGGATGAGAACATAGGTATAAAGAGCTAAGAACCATTTTTCTGAGTTCCAGTAAGTTAAGGACTACTTTAAATGGGGCCTTAGAATAATAAAAAGAGATAAATATATTTCCATTCTCTTCTTGTTCACACTATTGCCAAACATATATATTTCCCATGCATCAAAGTCCTTCTGGCCTGCTGCAGAATCAGTAACTAAGCTAAATTATCAACATTTGGGATTTTCAGGATAGGATAATTTAGGGGGAGCGGAGGTGTTAAAGGATCACATTCTGACTTTACATTCAATTTTAAAACCACCTACTTAGATAACTTACAATATCCACATTTAGGCAGTCAAAACCTTTATAGCTTTAGCTTTGTTTTAAATTCTCTAAGAGGATAATTCATACTTGCATATGAAATGCAGTGATCTTTGGTCTTTTAAGTCTTTTAGTCACTGTGGCACTGTGTCATCCTGGAGAAAAGTTACTTATTAAGGCTCCTGGATAATATCTATAACAAAACTATACTCATTGCCTTTAGAACACAATATCCCAAGAAGCAAGACTGGGAAAAAAGCAATAGCTTGTGGGAATATTACTTGCCTTCACATTACTTTATATTCTCAGTCAAATAACATTCTGGGATGCCAATCTTAAGTACCAGTTAAGAGACAGGAGTACATACCTTCATAGTCCCTTGCTTCATTTAGGCTCAGGGAAAACATAAATGGGCTCTCAGGATGCTTAGGGTCAATATTAGTGAATATAAACTGCAACTTATCACCTGAAAAAGGGGATTAAATTATTTAGTATGAGAATTATTATATTGTGCCAAAGCTCTCAATGGAGATGAGCTTTCTTACCCCCATCTCTGATCAATATCTACATTGCTAAGTACATATATTCACTTAACCAATGTCTCCAAATGTACAAGTTATAAATTAGCTTTGAAATGCACTGTAGTTTAAATATGACCAAAAGCACAAGCAGCAACAACAACAAAAATAGATAAATTGGACTTCATCAAAATTTAAAAAATAAAAACTTTGCCCTTTAAAGGACACTATCAAGAGAGTGAAAATACAACCCATGGAATGGGAGAAAATATCTGCAAATCATAGATCTGATATGGGTTTAATACACCAGATATATGAAAAAACTCCTACAACTGAACAACAAAAAGAAAAACCCAATTCGAAAATGGACAAAGGGACTTGAATAGGTATTTCTCCATAGAATATATACAAATGGCCAATAAGCACATGAAAAGATACTCCTTACCACTAATCACTGAGAAAATATAAACCAAAACTACAATGAGATACCATTTCACACCTACCAGGATGACTATAATAAAATAAATAAATAACAATGTGGGCAAAGATGTGGAGAAATTGGAGCCCTTGTACATTGCTGGTGGGAATGTAAAATGGTGCAGGTGCTGTAGAAAATACTTTGGCATTTCCTCAAAAAATTTAAACAAAGAATTACATGACCCAGCAATTCCATTCTGCGGTATATACTCAAAAGAACTGAAAATAGAGACTCAAACAGATAACTGCATGCAATGTTTACAGCAGCATTACTCACAGCAGCCAAAAGATGAGAGTAATCCTGTGTCCACCAACAGATGAACACATAAGCAAAATATGGTGTATATATACACGATATTATTCACCCATAAAAAGGAATGATGTTTTGATACTTGTTACAACATAGATGAACCTTGAAAACATTATGCTTAGTGAAATAAGCCAGACACAGAAGGACAAATATTATATGATTCCACTTATATGAAATACCTAGAATAGGCAAATTTGTACAGACAGAAAGTAAATCAGACGTTATTAGGGGCTGAGGGGAGAGAGGAATGGGAATTATTTAATGGGTACAGAGTTTCTGTTTGTGATGATGAAAAATTCTGGAAACAGATGGTGGTAATGATTGTACAACATTGTGAATGTAATTAATGCCACTGAATTTTACAATAAAATAGAGTTAAAATGGCAAATTCTGTTATATATATGTAACCGCTATAAAAAATTTTTATTGTCATTTAATAATTTGACAATAAATTTAATTTGACTTTTTCTACACAGTTATCCGGACTTAAAGCCTGTTTTTCAAAAGACGTCCAAATGCTTACTAAGGAGTAAATACTCAGTAGAAATTCCAACTGGCAGCCACAAAGTAGAAATTCATATGCATTTCAGTTTTACTCTACAGCATAAAAAATGCTTTTAATTATAAAAAGAAATCTTCAGAAACACTGAAAAAAATGTGTCTTGCATTTAAATTCAAAGTGAAGGAATTATGTCAGTATACCAGATTTTTTAAACTGTTAACAGTAATGGGAGGTATGCATGCCAAAGAAAAGATTTCATAAGATATTCAGTTAGGAAAAATGAAGAGTTTAATTTGTGTTGTCTCTTCTTTAAAACATTATTTCCTGATTTTGAGGACTATGAGAAACTTCTACTTTAACTATAAAAATAATTTTAAAGCTTTACAACTGGTTTTGAAACAAAACACAAAAAAGCACCTCAGGATAACAGTGAATATAAACTTAGAGACCAATGGATCAAAAGTTCAGAGCTGGACCTTATGTTCTCCTCTAAGCAAAGGTTAATATTTTGATTAAAAACTCATTCCGGGGCCTCCCTGGTGGCGCAGTGGTTGAGAGTCCGCCTGCCGATGCAGGGGATACGGGTTCGTGCCCCGGTCTGGGAGGATCCCACATGCCGCGGAGCGGCTGGGCCCGTGAGCCATGGCCGCTGAGCCTGCGCATCCGGAGCCTGTGCTCTGCAACGGGAGAGGCCACAACAGTGAGAGGCCCGCGTACGGCAAAAAAAAAAAAAAAAAAAACTCATTCCGACAGATAGGAAGAAAAACAAAAACCAAGGCAAATAGATATATGAATAAAGGGCCCAATCAATCTCAGAAAGAAGTGTAATTAGTAAACAATGGGAAAAAATGGTCACATTTTCATTAATAATTAAAGAAATGCATTAAAAAATAGTTTCTATTATATCTAGTCAACTGCTAAAAAAACAAAATAAACCAAAAAACTTTAAAGAAAACTACAATTCTGGGGCTTCCCTGGTGGCGCAGTGGTTGAGAGTCCGCCTGCCGATGCAGGGGACACGGGTTCGTGCCCCGGTCTGGGAAGATCCCACATGCCGCGGAGCGGCTAGGCTTGTGAGCCATGGCCGCTGAGCCTGCACGTCTGGAGCCTGTGCTCCGCAACGGGAGAGGCCACAGCAGTGAGAGGCCTGCGTACCGCAAAAAAACCCAAAAACAAACAAAAAAACCCACAAACTACAATTCTGGCACAAATACAATGCAATGGGTGCTCTTTACATTGTAGACAGATTGCATAGAAGAGTTAACATAGCAGGCCTGAGACTGCTATCCCCAGAAAAGGCCTGCTTGCAAGGTTGGTCCTTGCCTGGTGTGTCAGAGATCCCCAAGACCACCACAGGTTTGAAAATTCACTAGGAGGACTCATAGGGCTCATCATATGGTTATACTCAGTGCTATGATTACAGTGGAACGATACAGCAAAATCAGCAACAGGAAAAGATACCTGGGGTGAAGTCCATGGAAAACCAGGCACAAGCTTCCAGAGTCTCTAATGAGCTTCACCAGTAGACAACACTTCACATGTACTGTCACAATTCGATGCTGAAGGGATTAAGTACGACCTGTGTGACTCCACTGGGTTAGGACTCTTAAAAACTTGTGTCTGAAAAGCTCGTTTTCTCTAGATTTTGCCCCATGTGCCTTTTTTCTTTGGGCTGATTTTGTTTTGCATCCTTTCACCGCAAGAAGTCTGAGCCCTGCTGAGTCCTGTAAACTTTCCAGTGAATTGCCAAAACTGAATGTAATCTTGGGAACTCCCAACACAATAAATATTTCTGTAAATTGGCATATATTTACATAATGGCCACAAAAATATTCATATGCTTTAACTCAGTAATTCATCTCTGGGAATTCCATGGAAATTGTGTCAGAAAAATGGAGAAGTCTACCTATGTTCACTATAGTACTTCTAAAACTGAAAAATGTAAAATCCAAATGTTAACAGAGTAATATGGGTTAAACAATGGATAAAAGATTGAATAAGCTATGCTACACTTATGGAATGAATTATTACACCACCATTTTAAAATTACCATTATGAAGGCTATAGCAATTAGAGAAATACTAATCATACAATGCTAGTAAGAACAAGGAACAAAAATTATTTGCATGTTGGCAACCATGCCTAAAATACATTTATTAAAATACTGGATGATAAACGACCAAGGATGAATAATTACATTAGGGTGATAAAAATTTTGTAATTTTTCCCTACTATCTAAAAAGTTAATAATGTGGCCATTATTTTACTTGAAAATATTTTAAAAATTCTTTTCTACTTAAGACAGACTTTTCTAATATCCTATGTTTTACTTACATTAATATACTTACCATAAATTTTTCGAATTTCTAGTCCAAGTCGATCTGTATACAGGTCTGCAGATTTCTGTAGCCTATTCAACCTCTCTTCATTAGCTTTGTTAGCAGTGGAAATAGCTATGATTAAAAACACAGACACGGAGTATCGAATATTTTAAATAACATTCAATTAATGTTAATTAATTAAAACAAACTTAAAAACAACTATAAAAATGATACCAGGCAAATGAATCAGCTTACATTTACATTTGTTACAGTTTCTATCTCTACCAATTTGCAAAAAGGGGCTTCTGTTCATTCAAGTTGGAAGGAAAAAATGCATGAGAAAATACATACAGGTAGTATGAGGAATAAGTTTTGTTCTATTTTATTATGAAGTAGCATGAATAAATAGGCCAAGGGCTTGCATGACTAGCACAGAAATAGAAAGACTTCTTGTACACTATTTTGCTTTTCCTGGTTAGCCAAAGATATATCAATTGCTTCACTGGAAAAATATTCTATTCTTTAAACATAACTACTTCTCACAAGAAGTCAGCCTTATTTCACGCTAGTTTAGAATTTTTTTTTAAATTTAGTGCAATATTCCCTACGTAATACTTAGCAGATGAGAAAAATAATGTTGACTGGTACACAAACTCTATAAGAAAAAGCAGTCAGAAAACAAACTTTGCTATTTTCAAGAGATTTTAGAATTGATTATTTCGTTTGTGGGCAAATAAGGCTCCTATCCAAAAGAAGCACCCTTTTTAAAAAATGTGAAAGTCTTAGACAAAGAGGCTTTGCAGTGTGAAAAGCATGCTTAATAGTTCCTGACAGAGAATGTATGATCAATAAATTTGTTGCATAAATTACACTATGGTTTCTCCCAGGCAAATCTTATTTAGTGAAACTGTCTCCCACTTTGCTTAATTAAACTCCCATATCAATTTCATTATTCTCTGATTCTATTAGAAATCAAAAGGATGTTTAAGCAAAAGAAGGAAAATGAAATGCACTTAGCAAACTTCACAGACACCTTGCAGAGAGAGGTGAGTGGCTGGCTGTGACCCTGGTGTATGTTAGCCACCTGTGGCGGTGAGCTGGGGAGAAGGCAAGATGTCCACACTGTGAACCATCATCACTTTGAAATTTAGGTTGTTTTAAATACATGTACAACTGGAAACTTACTTTCCCTCTTCCTAGCATATTCTTCCTTAAGATCCTGGATATTTGCAGTCAGTGCGTCCAATTCCTGCTTTTTGTCTTTTACTTCAGCAATCAACTTCAACAAATTCTCTTTCTTTTCTTGAATGAGCTTATTCTGCCTGCAGATCTCTGTAAGAAGCACAAAGTATTAGCTAGAATCTATATGCTTTGCTTGTCAACATGTATCTAAGATAAGAGCAAAATACTGACTTTCATAAAATTAATAATGTTTTAATTGATAAGCATTTCCCAATGATTGTAAAAATTATAAAAGAACAACAAAAGCCTTATCTAGTCTTTCCTGTTTGTCTTTGAAAACAAAAATGAAGAGACAAAAATGCTTATTAAAATGAGAATACTAAATTAAACCACGAAATACAAAATCAGAAGATCATGACCTTTGCAGCTCCCCCCTCCAAATAAATACATCAATAAAACCTACCACCAAAGGCAACCAAACTCTAGAAGATGGCTTTGCAGATGCTTTGAAGAAATAGCTAATTTTAATGTTACATAAATAATTCTGCAATATACCAAAAAGAAGAAATGAGAGAGGAAGAGAGGGAGGTAGGGAGGAAGAACAGACCTACAGCTCAGTTAAACAACAAAAAAAATCGAGAACAAATGTTGGTATACTTAGCAAATTAATATGATAAATATCGTAAGTCAAGAAGTAGATTGTTCCCCAAACAAATTTATTAAATATTTAAATGTAAAATGAAATCTTATGAAACCTAAAAGGCAGTATCTGTGAATATAAAATTAACTATATGGGGAAAGACTGTTTTACTCAAAGGCAAAAAGAAATCAAAGAGAAAGGCAGGCAAGCAAACAAACTCATATTTGATTCAAATAAGCATAAAAACTCTACTATATGCTAGATACTGTGTTCTTATATTTATATAAATTTACTTAACTTTCACAGTAATACAATTCTCATGTACATCTTACTCTTTTTTAAAAGAAAAAGAAAATACTATATATAAAATAGATAACCAACAAGGACCTACTGTATAGCACAGGGAACTCTACTCAATATTTTGTAATAACCTATGAGGGAAAAGAATCCGAAAAAGAATAGATACATACATATATATAACTGAATCGCTTTTCTGTACACCCAAAACTAACACACTGTAAACCAACTATAACTTCGATTAAAAAAAAAAAAAGGGCTTCCCTGGTGGCGCAGTGGTTGAGAGTCCGCCTGCCGATGCAGGGGACGTGGGTTCGTGCCCTGGTCTGGGAGGATCCCACATGCCGCAGAGTGGCTGGGCCTGTGAGCCATGGTCGCTGAGCCTGCGCATCCAGAGCCTGTGCTCCGCAACAGGAGAGGCCACAACAGTGAGAGGCCTGCGTATCACAAAAAACAAACAAACAAAACAAACAAACAAACAAAAAAAAAAAAGGGCTTCCCTGGTGGCGCAGTGGTTAAGAATCTGCCTGCCAATGCAGGGGACATGGGTTCGAGCTCTGGTCTGGGAAGATCCCACATGCCACGGAACAACTAAGCCCGTGAGCCACAGCTACTGAGCCTGCGAGTCTGGAGCCTGTGCGCCACAACGGGAGAGGCCGTGACAGTGAGAGGCCCGCGCACCGCGATGAAGAGTGGCCCCCACTCGCCGCAACTGGAGAAAGCCCTCGCACAGAAATGAAGACCCAACACAGCCAAAAAATAAATAATAAATAAATTTATAAAAAAAAAAAGGAAAAGACTCAGCAGTTCAATAACTTGCTCACAGCTTTACCTGCTAGAATGCAATGAACAGTAAGACCTGGTTCAAACTCAGGTCTTAATTTCAAAGGTCATGCTTTTTTTTTTTTTTTTGCGGTACGCAGGCCTCTCACTGTCGTGGCCTCTCCCGTTGCGGAGCACAGGCTCCGGACGCGCAGGCTCAGCGGCCATGGCTCACGGGCCCAGCCGCTCCGCGGCATGTGGGATCCTCCCGGACCGGGGCACGAACCCGTGTCCCCTGAATCGGCAGGCGGACTCTCAACCACTGCGCCACCAGGGAAGCCCAAAGGTCATGCTTTTGACCATTAAACTATCCTCTCCCAACAAAGTTAATTATTCTTAATCTAAAGAAGACACAAATATAAATTCCTAAGAAAAAGACCAGCAAGGGAATGAACAGAGGAAACACAGAATGCAGATTGTTATCAAATACAAAAGATGATTTAACCTCAGTAATCATAGAAATGCAAATATAGCAATAACACACTAATTTTCATTTATTATAACGTTTACAAAAATAATAGCTAGTGTTGAGAAGAATGAAAAATACTAGAGTCCATGTAGAAAAAAATATTTTTTTTGGGAAAATATTTTTGACATTGCATAATAAAAGTCTTAAGGATATTCATGTCCTTTAATCCAGTAATTTCATTTTTACAAAGTTCCTGTAAGAAAACAAGATGTGTGCAAGTATTCATATACAAAAAATTATTTTCAGTGTTATTTATAATATTGAAAAACTGAAAACATTGTATATAATAAGTAAATTATTAAACACAGTATATCAATAAGGTGTAATATATTTTCAAAGAATTCAGTAATGTGGGAAAATCCTGCCATAGTAGATAAAAGAAAAAAAAATGATACAAAGTTATATAGATACCATGAACACAATTATCTTAAAAAAAACCTAGATAGCATATGAAAAATAAAACCTACAAAGTCTTCTGTTAAGCGTGGTTCTCAACATTACAGATATTTTTTTATTTTTCTGTATTTTCCAAGAATTAGGACATGATCACGTTATATCATGTGTAATTTAAAAATAAACATCTTATCAGAATTACCAGAAAGAAAAATGCTACTTTTTAAGGATAATTAAGTAGAACTGTACTGCAAAAGAGATACAGTTTTAAAGTCAAAAGTTCTCAGTTCCCATCTGGCTTCTCAGTTGTTACCCAAGGACCTTGATCAAATCACAACTTTGGGGCCTCTCTTCCTCATTTGTAAAACGAGAATAATAATGGCTGCCCATTTACGTACCCTACAGGGTTAGGGTATCCAATGATAATGTGAAAAGTTTTAAACTATTAAGTGGTACATAAATACCATAAATGTGAGTGTTTTTATTCTAACATTTGAACAATCATGTGGATTTGTGCCAATACAAATGTAAGGGCCCTCAGTATTCCATGACTATTATATGTTTATAGTCAGCTCTTTTATTTGCCAGGGCCAATATTTCAAACTTTCACTACTCACCATGGGAACCCGCCCTTACACTTTCCCTTCTATGTGGAAAGGTGAGATGGTACACTGGAAAGAGCACAGACATTTCAGCTGCAATCCTAGACCCTCTATCTACAAAATATATGATCTTAGGCAAGTTCCCTAACCTCAGTGAGCTTTTAAGTTCTTCATCTGCAAAATAAATCTCCTCTGCCCAACACATAATGTACTTCATCGTCTGACCAGCCACTTCTCTGCCACTCCCCATTCACACTGTACTCTAGTCATCCCACAACTCAACAAGCTCTCATGTTTCCATCACATTTCATATGCTCTTCCCTCCTCTAGAATAGGGGCACTGACTCTGATGAACTTCCCCATCCCTCTTCTATGTGACCTTCTCCAGGGCAGTGTGACAGACTGTGCACATTCAAATCATGTTTCTGTTGATTACCAGCTGTCTGACCTTGAGCAACTTACTTAACCTCTCTGTGCCTATTTCCTCATCCATAAGGTAGGATTAAAAACAATAAATATACCTCCAAGGGTTGTTGTGAGGATTCAGTGAATCACTATATGTAAAGAGCTCAGTATAGGGCCTGGCATGTGGTGTATAAGGTAAGGGTTAGCAGCTAAATATTTTGTAATCCTCACTGGAAAATTCAAGCTCTCCAGATTCTATGTCACTAAATTCCCATCCCATCATTATAGCAACTATTACAATGTATTTTAATTGTAGTTTTCCTACCTATGTCTTCCACTAAATTGTGAGCAGTGTATAGATTACATCTTACAAATTGTGGCCTCCTTGGTGCTTGGCAAATAGCAGTTAAATGTTCAACAAATTCATTAAACTTATGTAAATATTTCTGTTCAAGTATAAACTGATTTTTTTAAAGAAAAATAATTGATAATGCTTTTAGATTTTAAACTATTTAGAACACATCTTCACACTACAGATAATCATTCAGAGCACACTTTGAGATGAATTGTAGTGAAAATTGATAGTTTCAAACTTAATTTTCTTATCCCTAGGGATTCTACAAACCAAGAGTGTTTAAAGGACCTAAACTCAATATCACTCTTACAAACACACACACACACACACGGTTTTACTTCCAGCTACTGGTTACAGAGGGAATGAGAAGCAGTAAAAGGGCATGGAAGCTTCAGGGCAGCTTAGAAAATAAACATGGGTAGAAGTCTACCATAACAGCCTACCAGGGTTTCCAAGATCAAATGCCTTCAGGGTCCAGATAATGAGTAAAATAAGTGCCACATGTATCCCACATAAAGGCACTGTGATTTAATAGTGTTCAAAACATGGTGCAGCTAAATTTAGTATCTCCAGTGGATTTCGGACTGTGGCTACATGTCTGTGATCTGTGTGTGAGAACTCAGTAAAAGCTACCGATCCACTCTGGACAATCTGCAGAGGTGTAGTAAAGAGAAGGCAAGAACAGCGGTAAAAATATGGAAAGAAAAACTGTCAGAGTATTAACCCTACACCCAAAGAGCTGAGGGAACTCCAGCTTTTCAAACCCTAGTCTGTGGAACTCATTTTTAAAAAATTCAGGCATTTACACATCAGTATAGATGAATCTCACAAGCATAATGCTGAGTGAACAAAGGGACAGAATACATACAAAATGATGCCATTTATATAACATTCAAAAACTCAATACTAAATTAAAATATTGACAGATTAGTTCTAGAAGGTGAGAGAAGAGGAAGGTATAACGTGGGATGTTCCATTTATTAAGCTGCATTATGGGTACACATATGTTCATTATTTTTATATGTGTATACACTGTATATCTATAAATACATTGTTTTACTTGTATGAGGGATTTCATGAAGATGTTTAATTTAGAAAAAAACCCTCTGTGATCCATTTCTACAGATTGTCACATACGATTTTGATATTCCAGAAACATCTCAACCATTCGTTCTTCTTCCTTTAATTTCACAGACAACTTTTCTGAAAGAGAAATTGGGAGTTGAAGTTTCAATTCAGCTGAAATTACACTAAAAAACAAACAAAAACAGCATGTTATAAGTTAAACTTAGGTACCTGCAAATGCTTTAATGGAATCCTTGTAGGTATCTCTTAGGCCCACCATCTGACAGGAGGTGTCACTGACAGTGTTTCTGAATTTATTCCAAAATTCATTTATGCTTTTATCAAATAGTGCCAGTTCGTCCTCTACCATTTTGTAAGACAATGCTAGAAAACAAATAGGACACACATTATATTTTTTAAGTTACTGAAACCATATCAGCCACATATTCCAATCAAGTATATTTTGGCAGTTTGATCTTTGCTAGAAAATGGTTAGCAACTTACTTTTTTTTTTTTTTTCCTATTGAAGTACAGTTGATTTACAGTATTGTATTAGTTTCGGGTGTACAGCAAAGAGATTCAGTTCTATATATGTATATATCTATATTTTTTCAATTCTATTCCATTATAGTTTATTACAACATATTGAATATAATCCCCTGTGCTATACAGTAAACCTTTGTTGTTTATTTTATATAGGATAATGTGCATCTGTTAATCCCCTACATAACAACTTACTTTTAACTCTAGATATTCCAGGGCAGATCAAGCCTCCTAGCCTTAACTACGGTCAAGGTGCAGCAGGAAATCAGGACACTCTACCTCCCAGGAATTCGTTAGTAGTGTGACCGCACATAACACTTACACACTCTCTGACCTTGGGAAAATGACTCTGCCTCCTTTTTTCACAAGTAAAATTGGTGACTTCTGGGCCTCCCTGGTGGCGCAAGTGGTTGAGAGTCCGCCTGCCGATGCAGGGGATACGGGTTCGTGCCCCGGTCTGGGAGGATCCCATATGCCGCGGAGCGGCTGGGCCCGTGAGCCATGGCCGCTGAGCCTGCGCGTCCGGAGCCTGCGCGTCCGGAGCCTGTGCTCCGCAACGGGGGAGGCCACAACAGTGAGAGGCCCGCATACCGCAAAAAAAAAAAAAAAAAAAAAAATTGGTGACTTCTAAGGCCCCTTCCAACTCTGACCTTTCTGATTCCAGCCTGGATTGTCAGGTCCCAAATGACAGGGCCCCCTATCATAGAATAAGATCCCACACATCTACACTCCCTCTCCCTCCCCCACCCCCAGACCGGGAAAGATACCAGTAAAACGGAGACTGGAGGGGAGTTTAGTGGGCTTAGTCCAGGACTAGTACTTGACCTCGACTCTCTGGGCCTCAGTGTCCTCCTCTGTAAAAGGATGTCCTGTAAGACTCCAGGACCCACCAGTTCTCTGTAACGCTAAAACTTTCCCAGTGACATCAAATCTTTCCAGGAAGGTCACAGACATGTCTTGGTGAAACCCCAAAGGCCTCTGCCTCGTCGCTGTCCACCCTGCAACGCCCAGACGCCCAAACAGCAACAAGACGTGCATTTCAGACTCCGCCCCCGAAACACGCATTCCGCCTCCAAACCCACTTTCCCCAATCGCGACAGGCGGGCTTCGGAGCCCAGCTCAATTACCACCTTCTCCGGCAGGCCTGAGCCCGACCACCTGCCCCACAAAGACACGAACCGATACCAACCAACAGCGGGTCTCCAGAATCGGATGCCGCAGCCGCGCCAACTTTCCTATTTCAAACCTAGGGCGCCTTCCGCCTCCCGCCTTTGGGCACCCTTTCGCTTTCTGATTGGCTGATAGTATAGGCTCTTCATGAAGGGATTGGTTGAGCTAGCCCTCCGGGATTCTCGCGGGAAAGATGGAGAAAAGGGCATTCTGGGATAGGTAGTTCTTTCTGAGAGCGGCTGGACTGTCCGCTCTCCTTGGGAAAAGTATCAGTAGTTCCTGGAGGACTGGCCTGACGGACCATTCATCCATTTCAAATAAAAGTTTATGCAACAAATATAAATATTGGACTTTAATTGTATTCTGTTGCCAAGTATATAGCCTCTTCTTTGATACTACCCGTAGCTTAAATAAAACTAATAAAACTACGAAAAATACCATTGCATAATGTCTCATGATTTAATAACTCTCCATTGGGAAGTGACTGAAATATTACTGTTTACTGGCTTCTTATAATAACACATTCCAAAATTTCTTCATTCTCTGTTTTTGATCCTGTAAATTAAAGCAGAGACATTAAAAGGCAGTACCTAGTACTGGTAGTCCCTAACCCAGTAGAAATTCAATGACACAAAACTTTTAATAGCCAGGAGAGGGGCAAGATAGGGGTAGGGGATTAAGAGGTACACACTACTATGTATAAAATAAATAAGCAACAAGGATGTGTTGTACAGCACAGGGAATATAGCCAATATTTTATAATACCTTTTTAAAATAAATTTGTTTTATTTATTTATTTTTGGCTGCGTTGGGTGTTCGTTGCTGCACGCGGGCTTTCTCCAGTTGCAGTGAGCGGGGGCTACTCTTCGTTGCCGTGCGCGGGCTTCTCATTGAGGTGGCTTCTCTTGTTGCAGAACACGGGCTCTAGGCGCGTGGGCTTCAGTAGTTGTGGCGCACAGGCTTAGTTGCTCCACAGTATGTGGGATCTTCCAGGACCAGAGCTCGAACCCATGTCCCCTGTATTGGCAGGTGGATTCTTAACCACTGAGCCACCAGGGAAGCCCTATAAATACCTTTAAATGGAATATACTCTATAAAAATATTGAATCATTACATTGTATACCTAAAACTAATATAGTATTGTTCAATACTATAAAAAAATAATAGATTAAAAAAACTTTTAATAACTAAGATTCTTGCTACCTGCTGTCTCTGATTGGCTGTATTGCATATAAAAGTGCAAGGAGAGGGCCTCCCTGGTGGCGCAGTGGTTGAGAGTCCGCCTGCCGATGCAGGGGATACGGGTTCGTGCCCCGGTCTGGGAGGATCCCATATGCCGCGGAGCGGCTGGGCCCGTGAGCCATGGCCGCTGGGCCTGCGCATCCGGAGCCTGCGCTCCGCAACGGGAGGGGCCACAGCAGTGAGAGGCCCGCATACCGCAAAAAAAAAAAAAAAAAAAAAAAAAAGTGCAAGGAGAGAAGTAAGTCAGAGGTAATTTAAGGTTTGAGACAATGGTAATATTGCTGGCAAAATTGAAATTGCCTTCACATTAGGTTTGGTGTGTTGGGGGAGGGGTGTTGTGGAGAGGCAGAAGCATCATGAGTTATAATTTTAATCTGTTCAGTTTCAGAGGATATTGTTGTACATATTAACCAAGTGCTAATGTCCTGTAGTCAATTTACTTCTTCAATTAATTACACAGTGGGTAACAGCTTCAACTCTGTAGTAAGACTGCCTGAGTTTGACATCCAGGCTCCATCATGTGATAAGTGTGATGGTGGGCAAGTTACTTGGTCTCTTGAACCTCAGTTTCTTTATATGTAAAGTGAGGGTAATAATAATAATAACAGTAAGAGTAGTGTCTTCTTCCTATACCCAATGTGAAGACTAAAAGAGAAAGTAAATGCAAATACCTTGGACTAGGTCCTTATAAGGTAAGTACTCAAAATGGCTTCTTGTTTTTATGATTTATACCCTACCTACTTCCTATGCAATAGGTTGTCATATTAAAACACATATAAATAAGACTTTAAATAGAACAAAATCTAAGTTAGCAAAGAAATAGAGAAATTGTTGCAATTCATTACTAACTTTAGCTAAGGCAATCCATATAGCTCCCAAAACAAGACAATCACACTACTTGTACAATTCTTCTTTTAAGGAAACATGCATTCTGCTATGTCTGGATAAATACAGAATGCAACCCTTCCACCCCAATCCAAGTTGAATTAATTAATCAGTTAGGTGTGGTTATTAAGCATTATCCATTTAATAATTTTCCAGTGTCTCACAAACACAATTTTAGTTTCAGCATAATGAATACTAACTTTTTAACAATAATCAGAAAACATTTTCAGCAATTTCTTTAGGCCTTTACTAGTTCAAGATAATAAATTGTTTCTTCATGGGCTTCCATGGTGGCGCAGTGGTTGAGAGTCCGCCTGCCGATGCAGGGGACATGGGTTCGTGCCCCGGTCCCGGAGGATCCCACATGCCGCGGAGCGGCTGGGCCCGCGAGCCATGGCCGCGGAGCCTGTGTGTCCGGAGCCTGTGCTCCGCAACGGGAGAGGCCACAGCAGTGAGAGGCCCGCGTACAGCAAAAAAAAAAAAAAATAAAAAAAAAAAATAAATTGTTTCTTCAGATTAGAATAATGCTTGCAGCATCTCTCTAATGTATTTTTGATGGAATCTGGATGCGCATGACTGATCCATGAGCAAAATGGAAAAACTGCTCATTAGCAAGGCTTTGAGATCATCAAGACTGACACAGGCTGCAACTACATCTCTTAGACTAAGGTGAACATCTTGTACCTGACATTTTTTTGCCCTCTTTAGTGGACTATTTTTGTTAGGTTGACTTCTAGTATGAGTGGGCAGAAACATCCAAAAGATCCTCACAGAAGCAAATTCCTTATTACACACGTATACACATCCTCTTGGTTCTGTTTCTCTGTAGCACGCTGACTAATACATATGCATATACATTGTGTTTCTCCATTCATCCATTGATGGACATTTGGGTTGTTTCCACTTTTTGGTTATTTAGAATAATGCTGCTATGAACATGGGTGTACAAAGAATATTCAGTTTTTATTTCTCGTAATTTAATTTTGGTCTAATTGTTATGGGCAGAATAGTTGATGCCACTAAGCTAAAGTGCCTACATGAATGTGAAGTTTTATACCTTCTACCTCTCTACTAGTCCCTTCTCTGGTTCTTCTTCTCTTCCTTAATCCCTAAATTTAGATGCTTCCCAAAGTCTTTGACCCTCTTTTCCTACCAACTTATTTCCCAGGGCAATATCATCCCATCTCATATAGTTGTCTCTCAGATTCAGCTTGTTTTGCCCACTTTTCTGCATTCCAGTCACATATTTCTAGCTATCTTCTGGTCATATCACAAAGATTCCTCACTAGTAACATTTCAAAAACAAATTTTATCATTTTCTTGGTAAATATGCCCTTTTTAAAAAATTTATTTATTTTATTTTTGGCTGCGTTGGTCCTTGTTGCTGCGCGCGGGCTTTCTCTAGTTGCAGCGAGCGGGGGCTACTCTTGGTTGTGGTGCATGGGCTTCTCATTGCGGTGGCTTCTCTTGCTGTGGAGCACAGGCTCTAGACACTAGGGCTTCAGTAGCTGTGGCACACGGGCTCAGTAGTTGTGGCTCATGGGCTTAGTTGCTCCGCAGCATGTGGGATCTTCCCAGACCAGGGGTCGAACCCGAGTCTCCTGCATTGGCTGGTGGATTCTTAACCACTGCACCACCAGGGAAGCCCCCAATATTCCCTTTCTTTTAATGGCACTGGAGTTCTCCCAGTCCTCCAGTTCAGAATTTTGGTATCTTCCATGACTTCTTTATAGTTAACTGGTTGCCAACACCTACAGATTCACCTATATTCCACCCCCACCCCCCACCTTCCCTTTTTTCAATTCTCTAGATCTCTATTCAGGCCCTTACTACCTGGTCCTTACCTTCAGACACTTGCCCTCCCAAACAGTTTTGCCTACCACTGCCGCAATAATATTCTCAAAGTGCACTTTTTTCATATTATTTCCCTGTTCAAAACACTTTCAGTGTTCCTTCATTATCTTAAAAATATAGTCCTGGGCTTCCCTGGTGGCGTAGTGGTTGAGAGTCCGCCTGCCGATCCAGGGGACACGGGTTCGTGCCCTGGTCCGGGAAGATCCCACATGCCGCAGAGCGGCTGGGCCCGTGGGCCATGGCTGCTGAGCCTGCGCGTCCGGAGCCTGTTCTCTGCAACGGGAGAGGCCACAACAGTGAGAGGCCCGCGTACCACAAAAAAAAAAAAAAATATATATATATATATAGTCCATACTCCTTAGTGGCATTCAAGTCAAATCATTGATTGACTTGGTCTCAAGTTACTATTTTACCCTTATTGTTCAATTGTTTACTTTATATTCTGATAGAAATAAACAGTGAGCCCTGAACTTCTTTAGTTTAATTTTGCTCATATAGTTTCTGTTTTTGAAAATTTTTATTATGAAGAATTTCTAACATACACAAAAGTGAATAAAATAGTATAATGAATCTCTCATGTACTCGTCACAAGGCCCCAGCTACCATCAACCACTGGCCAACACTGCTCTATCCAGACCCCATCCACTTTCCCAGACAACACGTCATATCACCCACAAATATCTCAGTATGCCTTTCTAAAAGTTAGGGACTCATTTTGACATAACCACAACACCATTAGAACACTAAAAACATTAACATTAATTGATTAGCATATTGCATTAAAAGTCTGTTTTAAAAACACAATTTTGACATATGAGACAATTGAAAATTTTAACAATTTCAAATTTTGAATTGTCTCGTAAATACCAAAAAATGGGGATTTTTTTTACAGTTTTTAATGCAATATATTTCAAATGGAATGTATTTCTCCATTTCATCCTGCTGTCTTGCATTTCTAAATTCTACCCATCAGTCAAGGCTTAGTCACTTGCCACCTCCTCCACAAAGGCTTCCTTGATCTCATAAGCTGAAAGTTAAATCTGCTTTTCCTCTTGTCCACTTACTCTATCTGTTAGCCCCTAAGGACACAGCAGTATGTTATTTACATAAATATCTTCCCTACGAGATCACAAGCTCCTTGAGGTATGAGTTATCCCTGTCCTGACCAGTACATGTAAGAATTATGTCTTGCACCACTAGTGCTGCTCAAAAGTGATGTTCCGTGGGCTTCCCTGGTGGCGCAGTGGTTGAGAGTCTGCCTGCTGATGCAGGGGACAAGGTTTCGTGCCCCGGTCTGGGAAGATCCCACATGCCACGGAGCGGCTGGGCCCGTGAGCCAAGGCCGCTGAGCCGGCGCGTCCGGAGCCTGTGCTCCACAACGGGAGAGGCCACAACAGTGAGAGGCCCGTGTACCAGAAAAAAAAAAAAGTGATGTTCCGCACTCACCCAACAATATCACCCTCATCTAGGAATTTGTTGGAAATGCAAATTCTCAGACTGATCTCCATTCCCACTGAATTGAAAACTCTGGATGTGGGTCCCAGTAATTAGTGCTTTAGCAAGTCATCCAGGTAATTCTAATGCACACTGAAGTTTGAGAATACACATAGTAGGAATTCTTTAGACCATCTACAAAATATGAACCCAGCTATAAAGTATCTTAACTCTACTGTGAAGAAAGTGAGTAGTATTGTCCAAGGGTAACTCCACTGGGTCCTTTGGTGATCCAGGAAAAAGTTTATACATGTATAGTTCATGATCATTTCTAGGGAAGAATACATAATGAGACTCATGGAGGGGGTACCTGGAACAGCTGTAGCTGGGTCACTTATAATAGTGTCATTATGGAATGCCAATATTCCTGGGATGCTAGCCAGAGTGGAGGTAATTATTTTCTGAAAGTCACTAGGGTATAAACTCGGTCTGAAATAAATCCATTTTAAATTGCAAGGTGACACTGGAGAGATCTTAAATACAATTTATCTTGCAGAAGGCAGATAAGCTTGTGGTAAAAGGATAACGACCATGCACAGAGACATTAAAGGCCTCCAAAAGAAAATTTTGTTTATTGCCACTGCACCAGTGACACAAGCTAAAATCAAATATCTCTGAATGATGTTGAATTGCAGTGAGTGCTATAACTCATAGATGAATCGTTCATGTTATAAGAATATATCTTGTGGTTACATAATATTTGGCATGGCAAAGCATATTGAAGAAATTCTAGCCTCTGTCCTACAGGTTGCAATCTAAGTAAAACAGGCAAGATTTACTGCAAATCAAAACCTCAGGAAAATCTAAATGAATCAGAATAAGAATGTTCTGGGAAGAACTGGAAACATTCAACTACTGGAATTAACTAAAAATAAGGCAACAGTACAGGGTTTTTAGACTGGCTATCGGGTTAAAAGATTTTTTTTAATTGAAATATAGTTAATTTAAAATGTTGTGTTAGTTTCAAGTGTACAGCACAGTGCTATAGTCTTTTTCAGATTCTTTTCCATTATAGGTTATTACAAGCTATTGAGTATAGTTCCCTGTGCTATACAGTAGGTCCTTGTTGTTTACCTATTTTATGTATAGTAGTGTGTATATGTTAATCCCAAACTCCTAATTTATCTCTGCCCCCCAAACGAAAGATTTTTTTAATCTAGTCATTAAGAGGAAAAAAGGCATCAAGACAAACAAATTGTGCTGAGGAGACTGGAGGACTGAAGATAATTCTGAAGAGACTGAGAAAATGGGGGGATCCTGGGCATAAGCACCATGGACAGTGAGTGGATGGGATCCCAGTGAAACTTACGCTCTACTTAACTTGTCTGAGTCAGGGATGCCGTTGAGAATCTTGTGAAAGCTATGGCTTTCTTCAAAGAAATGTGCACATGCACTAATATTTTGCATACGATTTCAAGAAGTTCAACGACCTCTAAATAAATCAAATTCAGGTAAGGGATTCCTAGCCTAGTGACCAGATTTGGCTAATATTAGACCCCAAAGCACACACTCCTAAAGATTTCTTTTGTTCAGACATGCTGTTACTGGCACAGCAGAGTTTTAGTCATCATACAAAACATGAACAGAACATGTTAAATGCAGAGTTCTACCACAGCAGGAAGAAAAGGTATTGATCCTAAAGGGGATGGTGGCTGGCTGTACAATTTTCTGAAGCCCCTCATTATGTGGAGCCCACCTGGCTTGATTCCGAGATACAACGGTGAACAGTACAGATCTGGGTCTGCTCCCTTCGTGTTGTCTTTGCTCTCAGGCTATAGGAGAAGGTTGATGTTTGTGACCGATTCAAAGAGTGAGCTCAATACGTATTTAGTGTGAGGGTGGGACAAGGCAAGGAGAGAGAGGGAGGAAGAAGGAGAGAGAAAAGGGAGAGAGGAAGAGGCAGAGGTGTCACAGTGCAAAGGAGAAGCAACAGAAGAATTGAGTGGAAGACTGAAATTTTATCACTTTGCCCTACTTCTACTCTACTCTGATCAAGAATCTCACAATTGGGCTTCCCTGGTGGTGCAGTGGTTGAGAGTCCGCCTGCCGATGCAGGGGACATGGGTTCGTGCCCCGGTCCAGGAAGATACGACATGTCGCGGAGCGGTTGGGCCTGTGAGCCATGGCCACTGAGCCTGTGCGTCCGGAGCCTGTGCTCCGCAACGGGAGGGGCCACAACAGTGAGAGGCCCGCATACCGCAAAAAAGAAAAAAAAAAAAAATCTCACAATTGGAAGTCAACTCCATTTATACACATTATTTGGCAAGATAAGAAAAACTAATGTTAATTATAGGTAAGATTTTTGGGGTGTCCACCATGGGCCTTAGATAAAAAAAGAAAGGAAAGGAGACTATAAAAGGATGAATGCCAGAACACACTAAGCCTACATCCATGGGAAAGAGTGGGATAGTATAGGCCCCCAAATAAGGTAATTGAGAGAAAATGCCTTAGGGTAGAAGTGAGAAAGTTCTATAAAGAAGGGTAAACTACACATAGGATGCACAGGAAGAGTATGATGCCTTGTATCAAGGGAGAGGTGAATTAAGATGGAGCTTCTAAAATTTAATGTGCATAAGAACCACGTAGGAAGCTTACCAAAATGCACATATCTGGACCATGTTCCCAAAGAGTCTGATTAGGTGATCTGGACTGGGCCTGGTAATCTGCATGCAGGTCGTCCATAGACCACACTTTGAGAAAGACAACCTCAAAATGAAAAATGAGGAAACTATCCATTTTTGGATCTTGATCTACAGAGCTTAGAAATGGCTTTGCTCCATCACTTGGTGAATCAATTTGGGAGAAACCTTGAACTCTACCAACCTTGACTTCGAAATGACCCAGCTTATCAGGCAGGCTCTGTTATTGGTGGGAAATATCCACTCGAAGATTATTAGTACCAAAAAGAGCCAACCTCCTGAATCTCCCTCCTGCTGTGACCCACATAGGATAAGTTCTGGGGAGTACCTCCACCCCAAGCAACTGGTGGCAGATGGCAAACTGAGGAGGACTAAGGAAATGCTTTAAAAGAGGGTTCCCACAGGAACAAAATCATAAACACGTGTAAGTGCTGTAGAACTGGAAGTGAATAGTTTACAGGTACAATGGGTCAAGTAAGCACTGTTTTCCTTTTCTTCATGTGTTCCATTTTAAAATTTTTAGGAATTGCTTTTAAAATTTAATTTAATTTTATAATTATGTAAACTATTTACATGGCTTCAAATTCAAATCTAAAAAATAAGTGTATTTGAAGAAATTTAGTTTTTCCCATTCCCTATACTCTATTCCCTTCTTTCCTTTATAGATAACCTTAAAACATTTAAAATTGTTTATTCTTCTATTATCTTTAAACATAAGCAGATGCATACAAATATTACTCTTTTCTTAGATAAACATTTTACATAATTTTCTCTACCTTAAAGAAGCTTTCTTGATCTGGACACCTTATAACATCGTCTCTGTGGAAAAATGCATTCGAGTTTAGATTAACTGCCTCTTTATAAGTTAGCAGCCACATCAAGTTTTGTTCAATAATCCATTCATTCAAGAAACATTTACTAAATAACTATAACAGGCCTAGGGTTAGTTCCAGAACTTGTGGGATCTAAAGCTTCTCTAATATTGGGTCCTCTCTTTAAGAAAAAGACTATAAAATTAGTATTACAACTTGCAGCAGCTCTCAGCAATAACCTGCCCTGGCAGGGTCCCATGCAAGATTCTCCAGCGTCATGGGAAATCATCCCCTGCATGGGTTTGTGCTAGGGACTGTACTGGTGGTTCGTATACACAGCAAACATGATCCCTTATTTTGTGGAGCTTGTACTGTGGTGCAGGAGGAAGGGATTAAACACATAAGCTCAAGACAAATATACAATTACAAATTATAATTAAATTCCTGTTATGCGCTGAATTGCATCCCCCCAAATTCATATGTCAAAGTCTTAACCCACAGTACTACCGAATGTGACTATTTGGAGTTAGGGTATTTAAAGAAGTAATTAAGTTAAAACGGAGTCATTAGGGTGGGCCTTAATGCAGTACAACTGTTGTCCTTATAAAAAGAGATTAGGACACATTTGTACAGAAGGAAGACCACGTGAGGACACAGGGAGAAGATGCCACCTGCAAGCCAAGGACGGAGACCTCAGAAGAAATCAACCCTGCCGACACCTTGATCTCAGACTTGTAGGCTCTAATTTCTGTTATCTAAACCACCCAGTCTGGACTTCCCTGATGGCACAGTGGTTAAGAATCTGCCTGCCAATACAGGGGACACGGGTTCAACCCCTTGTCTGGGAAGATCCTGCATGCCGCAGAGCAACTAAGCCTGCGAGCCACAACTACTGAGCCCATGAGCCACAACTACTGAAGCCCGTGTGCCTAGAGCCCGTGCTCCGCAACAAGAGAAGCCACCGCAATGAGAAGCCCGTGCACCGCAACGAAGAGTAGACCCCGCTCACCGCAACTAGAGAAAGCCTCCGTGCAGCAACGAAGACCCAACGCAGCCAAAAATAAATTAATTAATTAAAAACAAAAACAAAAACAAAACACCCAGTCTAGTACTGCATATATTAGTCCTGGCAGACTAATACAACCCCTAAAAGAAAAGAGTGTTGGAGAGAAAGCACTATTACAGGAATGGTGAGGAAGCTGATCAGAGAAGGCAACTCTGAGAAAGTTCATATAAGCTAAGATGTGAAAAGACGAAAAAAGATGAACTATGGGGAAGAAGCCAATTTTGCAGATCCTGTTAAAAGGCAAAAGAAATCAAGGTGCTTTTCTTTGGTTAATTATCCCACAGTCTACAGGACCAGATGGTCCTCAGGCGACAGTCTTTCTAAATTATCCACCTAAGATGAAACGCTAATGTTCAGCCAACTTCCATACAGTCCACAGACTCTGAAGGACTGAATGAACAAGAAGTTGAATTTTTAATTATAAGACACAATGTATTGATATCATTCACACCTTGATTTAAGGATGTTTCTGAAGAAAATGCATATGATGAAATATGTAGCTCTTCTTAGAAAAAGAATAAAACAATGTCCTTCCTTATGTTTCATTAAAGAGATTATGGAAATTATAGAACCTGAATATGCAAAAACAAAAAAGCCAGGAGCACAGACTCTGATTAGTCAAGGCTAATGCCTCACAGAGTAGTGATATACTTGAATAAATTGATTTGTCCTTGGCAAGCAAGTGTATGTCTTCATTTTAACTCAATGAATAATAAGAATTATAGAATCACAGGATAGACATGGGAGTCCCTTATTTCTTGGGACTTATTCTTGGGACTTATTTCTTGGGACTACTTCTGACATAAGCTTATTCAATTTGTCTTGTGAAAGACTGAATATTCAAACGGACAATGGCTGGACCAAATATGACAACAGAACTTTGACCACAGCCTCTGAAGCAAAATGCCAAGAATGGTCAGGACTTGGTCAGTGACTGCTAGCTTCCCTATTTTTTGCCCCTGGCTTCAACTCAGGACCAACCAGAGAAAGCAAAATACGTTTCCCAAACCAATCACCTAAGATGCTCTGCTTCTTGTAAACTCCTCTCTAGCTTGCCCAAGCCAACAACCTCTTATCAGAACATACCTGAGGCCTTCCTTCTTTTCACTATAAAGTGTTTCCACGCCTCTGCCCATTTTTGAGCTTGTGTCAGATGCATGAGATGGTGGCTGACTCTTGCTATAGTGAGCAGAATAGTAAATAACGTCCGTTTGCTCTCATTTGGGTGGCTTTAATTTATTTCTATACATGACGATTCCCAGAGAAGAAAATGTGTGCTGGGTCCCAGGGCCATCAGTAGAGGATGGGAATCAGAGCCACCTTCAAGCCCTGAGGTGCCCATCTTCATGCCACTTGATATTTCCTTCAGGGAAGATGTCAGTGACTGGGAAGGTAATAATAGCCACTGAATCCCCACTGTGTCCCTGCTGTCAAATAATGGGATAAGCCAGCCAACAATTCCAAGTGGTGAATGTATCTGTGAAGTTCTTCTTAGTGATCAAGCAGCTGGCCAGGTGTGCTCCAGTGTCAACCAGTCATGATACAGGTAAACTGGAGTTCTGGGTGGTTGAAAGCATTTGAAACAAGCTGGTTATAGCATCAGCTTTTACTCATTTTGCAGCTGTTTAAAAATCTCACCAATGTTGGCCTTGAGCAACCCAGCCAAGGCTTAGATTAAGAAGAAACATTGCTCTGGAAACAAAATTTCATCACAGGGCTCCTGCACTAAAGAAATGACCTCGGGCAGGTTACTTGTTCATTTCCTCATCCCTAAAATGAGGATTACTAGACCTCTGTGAAGTTAAAATTGGGTAGTAAGATGGAGTACTCGGCTTCCCTGGTGGCGCAGTGGTTGAGAGTCCGCCTGCCGATGCAGGGCACACGGGTTCGTGCCCCGGTCCGGGAAGATTCCACATGCCGCGGAGCGGCTGCGCCCGTGAGCCATGGCCGCTGAGCCTGCGCGTCCGGAGCCTGTGCTCCGCAACGGGAGAGGCCACAACAGTGAGAGGCCCGTGTACAGCAAAAAAAAAAAAAAAAAAAGGTGGACTATTTTTAAAGGTAAATAATTGGTAGAGCATAAATGCAAGACATTCTAAAGCACAACTGAGTTTTCAGCACAATTGATTTTATCCCAGCGTTTACATCCTTCGGATTCAGATTAGCACACTACCGGCAGAAGGAGGGTGAGTGTCATTCATGGGCTGCCTGAGGGAAGAGCAAAATGTGGGGAGAGCCAGGGCTGGCTGACTACTTCCTGGTTCTCCTCCCACTGCAATGAGAATGATAAAGGAGACTGGTAAGGCTCTCACTGTGGACAGAGATTAATACTCATTTCCTGGAAGCCTTGTAAAGTCACTTTCTGAAAAATGACCTGGTGTCATTTGCCATCCCACTTAGTGACTATCAGACCCGAGTTCTCATCCACAGAAACCAGGCTGTATTTTAAGCTCCTTCCAGGTGAGCAGCCCAGGAAACTCAGTGAGCAAAGTTGCCATCACTACGTCCTGTTTTATGAGGAGTGCATTTCAACTGCCACCATTGCTTCACCTCTTCTGGAAATTAGGGGGTTTTTTTGTTTTGTTTTTTTAAATTCTAGAGATAGATTCTCTGAAGTCTTGATAACAAGATAAATCACTTAGTGCAAAAATCGAATTTGTCAGGAAATCCAGCTACACCCAATAGCTGACATATTAAATGTCACTGAAGTTTCTTTCAGGTTGACTTTTGGCATAGAGAGGGGCTTAAGCCAGAACAGGTTATATATGAATTGCTTTATCCCAGTGATTTTTTTTTTTTTTTTTTTTTTTTTTTTTGCAGTATGCAGGCCTCTCACTGCTGTGGCCTCTCCCGTTGCAGAGCACAGGCTCTGGACGCGCAGGCTCAGCAGCCATGGCTCACGGGCCCAGCCGCTCCGCGGCATGTGGGATCTTCCCGGACCAGGGCACAAACCCATGTCCCTTGCATCGACAGGCGGACTCTCAACCACTGTGCCACCAAGGAAGCCCTGGAAAGTATTTTTTAAATGCCAATGCCTAGGTCCCATCACCAGAAATTTAATTTATCTGGGGTAGGACAAAGACATGAGATGTTTGGAAGCACCCCAAATCGACCCCTTGATTAATGACCAATCAAGACATTTCCTCTAGGAGAAGCCACAGAGCCTGGGGAGGTACCTGTAGACACTGGATCCCCATAACAAGGTGCCGTTAAATGATGGGGCAGGGCTCCAAGAGAAGCTCAGAGTGATACTTAACAGCCTGTGAAGAAGATGCCTAAGTGGCTGGGAGTAGCAAAGACAACACTCTGAATGGTAAAATAAGTCAGATTACCTACCTCCACCCTCCGCCACCTGGTGGGGCTTGATAGCTTTCACAGGCATCCTTGCAGACAAAACTTTGCTCTCTGCAATCCAGCATCTCATTTCTGACTTGGATTCATAGTTCCTTTTGAGCTGCCCTTCTGTTTATTCCCAATCTACATGTTTGTTTTCGTGCTTCCAATGTACTTGTACTGCACGCTCTGTTTTCAGCAAACCATTTTCCTGATTGGTCAAAAGCCCTTTGAAATCTGTCACGTGAGCAACTCTCCCATGCTCTCAATTGTATTCTCTAGTCAATAAAAATATGCCTCATTCCTAACGGTTCCACTACCCAGGAGATCTACTACCCAGTGATCTCCAGCTCTGCTTTCTGGCTTCATGGTCAAAAAGCAACACATTTACTTCCAGATTTCATATATTCCATGTATTTCCTTCTCTGTTCCATATCCATCATATTATTCTCTTTGCTAAAGAAATCTCAAAATATTTTTTATTTAAAAGTCTGCAATCAGAAAACAATCTGTCATGTCATACAAATTTTTCATGCCCAGATATTTACTCATCCATTTTCCTGAAAGACCCAATAAAATAGTCAAAGACCCACAGTCTATTTTAAATTAAAATGCATGGCTTTAAGGGCTATTTGACATGCAGTAATTATTTGCATAGTCTTCTAGCCAAGCGTAGAATTGCTAATGTCTCTGCCCTTGAAGGAAATGAACTGTGCAAAAAATTTCAAGCAAACATGATCCAACTGTTCACACAAAAGAGAGATTGCATAAGAAATGCATTGTGTCTCTACCCAAATTTTTCCTCTACTTGTCACAGATCAGCATGTGCTTCACCTCTTTGGCACCAGTTAAAATTATAAGCAGATGAGCTTTTCAGTAGAGGAGGGCAGACATGCCCTCTCCACAGATGGTCAGTATCACATGTTGCAGTAATGGCTGGACACGCCATGAAGGTACCATATAAAAACGGTGGGACTCAGAGCACTTCGGCTCCACTTGCTCTATGTTTAGAATTGCCTCTCTTTCAAGATGGATTTCCTTCATAGGAACGGAGTGCTCATTATTCAGCATTTGCAGAAGGACTACCGAGCTTACTACAGTTTTCTAAATTTTATGTCCAGTGTTGGAGATCCCCGGAATATCTTTTCTATTTATTTTCCACTTTGGTTTCAACTTAATCAGGCAGTTGGAACCAAGATGATATGGGTAGCAGTCATTGGGGATTGGTTCAATCTTATTTTTAAATGGTAAGCCTTCTGTTTTGTTTCATTTTTCCTAAAGCTTATTCTTAAATTTGTAGCTTGGTCTTAATGATCACATTTCAGATGTGTATAGTTTTACTTGGAAAATCTTTCAAACATACCAGTTAACTTGAAACACCTATTTCTAAATAGAACTTACATAAAGGCATAGAAATGTATGCTTTATCTGACTTAGAAGAAAATTCCAAAAGCCTGTTACATATATGACGTGATTAACCAAGAAGTGAGTTAAACGAGCAGCACCATAATGAACAGATTGATAATTCCAGGAACCACTTTGATATTTCCAGTCTAAGTATCCAAAGCACCCAAGGACGTCCCCTGCAAGGAAAAAAGTCCCTGTTTTTATTGGAACCTAGGATGCCCAAACTCCAAATGACTGTCATCCTCTGTATTGAGACACAGGCCAGAAAGCAAGTTCTTTCAAAGTCTTTTAATCATGAGTTTTTCCCATCAATGTTCTGCTTGACTCATTTTTATAGGAGAGAATCGTTAGTCTCCAATTAAGTAATCGTTGTATATTTAAATATATATGCATATTTATATTTCTTTAAATACAGGATATTATTTGGTCATCGGCCTTACTGGTGGGTCCAAGAAACTCAGATTTGCCCAAATCACTCAAGTCCATGCCTTGAACAGTTCCCCACTACGTGTGAAACAGGTCCAGGTAAGCAATTATAGCAGCCGCAGGTTAACTAAAGATATTCCAATAGAGAGCCATTGTGCATGATTATCAACTAATAACTGTACGTGTCATAAAGCATACTAAAGAAAATGTCATGCATGAGGATGCTAAAAGTTCATAAACAAAAATTGCTAATGAAAAGGACAAAAGTTTTATCAGTAAGAAAATTTCATTTTTTTATTTGTAAAAGGGTTAATTAAGAGAATATTCCCCCAAATGATTTTTTTTTTTTTTTTTTTTTTTTGCGGTACGCGGGCCTCTCACTGTTGTGGCCTCTCCCGTTGCAGAGCACAGGCTCCAGACCCTCAGGCTCAGCGGCCATGGCTCACAGGCCCAGCTGCTCCGTGGCATGTGGGATCTTCCCGGACCGGGGCATGAACCCGTGTCCCCTGCATTGGCAGGCGGACTCCCAACCAGTGCGCCACCAGGGAAGCCACAAATGATTTTATAGTTGGCGTTTTTTAGAAAAATGTCATGGTTTGATACTGAAACAAACAAAAAACAATTAGCTAGAACACATTCCCCCCAAACTATATAAAAATCCTAGAAATGTTGCTTTATCTGCTGCTGTGCAATTTTCAAAGTTATTATAGATCTTCTGAGAATCACATGAATGAGGAGACAATAGACACGGTTGCCGTAAGAAAGATAAGGACTTCCTGGTATTACTATTGCCTATAGAAATTCTCACTAAGCTTATAATTATTTCTTTCAAATTTCTTTCTTCTCTTGTGTATACAGTATATAAGTAGACTTCTTGATTCATTTTCTTTTTTATTATAAGTAAGATTTTGTATGAGTGTAAAATCTTTACTATGGGGGTTGAGTTTAAGATTTTAAAAAAGGTTTTAAAAATATATATATATAAAGGTAAACTACACGTTGTTTTAATTTCTAAGACTGTGTTATATTGTACCTCACCACAATTTGTTACATAGCCTAAAATTCTTGGCATTTGACATACTGAGACTAACCCTGAATACAGTCAATGTGTAATTTCCTAATAAGTTTTCTGAATATCTTTATATTTTGCTCTCATAAGAGTAGACATCCATCTGTTATAGTACTTATCAAACTATATTATAGTTAATTCTTCAATATCTGGCTCCTCCAATAGACTGTGCATTCCATCATGTCAGGGATGGTGTGTATTTTATCTTTGTGAAAGCAGTGTGGGATGGATGGATGAATGGATGGATGGATGGATGGATAGATAGCCTTTCAGACAATTGAAATGCTACTTTGGTTTACCCCAGAAATTCCCAGCATGTGTTCTGTCTTATGAGACATTTTCTGAAAAAAAAAAAGAAAAGCAAAGAAAAGAAATATTACATTTTACATTCATTCCTTGAAGATTCACAAGTCATGAAGCATATAAAAGACTCTGAAAATTCCTGTTTAAGAAATAGACTTGAAAGAAACATCTATAAGAAATAGATTAGTCTTTATTTAACATAGTTTTTTTCAAAAAGAGACTGGTGTTTAACCTGAATGAATCTCCCCTTGGTAAAAACTCAGGGAGGACATCAAAGTAAAGTGATTTTTTAAAAAAGATCAAGCAACATGGGAAAGACATTCTGGGAATAGAAAGGCTACCTGTCTGCTGATTTCTTCTGCCAGGATTAATACCCCTTTATAGCTTCCCTCATCCTTTTAATGACAAAGACTCCTTCTGCAGCGGCCAGCCACAAGATAGGCATGGGAGTAGCTGTTGGTACCCAGCAGTCAGTTGGTAAATCAGACATAGCAATGATAGCCTTTAGATGTTTGACTTTTCAACCCAAGGAAAATAAGCTGATTCAAGATCCAATCCAAGTACTACAGTTTTCTCATCAATTAAAAACAATTATATACGAAGATTGACTAAGGATGTGGCAGATTTTCTGATGCAACAGCCTGAGTTCTTACTTACCCTTGAACATTTTGATTTCTGGACTTTGATGAACTTGAATAACCTGGGGAAAAATTTTGAAATAGTATTTTGAGGCTCAATTTGACTCAGTTTTCTTTATTTCTACCTATTTCTAAACATTACATAGAGCCTGTGCCCTGTGGCTGTTTTTTTCCGAGTTATTTGTAATATTCATGGCTAATGTGCTATTCTATTGTCCATTTCTGATAGTGATACTCTATTAACCACCTTTCAAATGGATTGCCACTTTCTTGTTGCAGGAAGTCCATCTGGCCATGCAATGGGCTCATCATGTGTCTGGTATGTCATGGTGACAGCTGCCCTGGGCCACACCACCAGTTGGATGGATAAGTCATTCACCACTCTGCACAGGTCAGCTTTGCTCCAGTCCCTGTAGCCCTGGAACATGACATTTTCAAACACAGAATGTCTTTTGAAAAATTCAGTTTAGTGTATTTTTAGTTATTGAAATGTGCTTATTCAATTCTATCATATCCAAAATAGCAAAATGAATAGAAAATTAATATTCTGCTTTAATATAATACCTTAATTAGTTCACAGCAATTACATTATAGGGTTGGATATGTTTAATTGATTAATGACTTTCTAAATGTGCCTTTGGGTTTCCATAATACAATAATCACTTTGGTAGCTCACAAATAGGTCATCTAAAATTATATAATGATGTATTTTTGCATGCACATTCCCTTGCTTTAAGATTAACTAGACATTTTGAGAAGCATCATTCCCCTTGAATGTATCCGTTACTTTCATATAATTATGCTTTCTTCTTTGAACAGCCAATGATTTTGACATCAATAAAATATATTCTAGCTTTAAAGACTATGCAACCTTTTTAATTAAAAACATTCTAGAGACAAACTTAAATTTGAATGTTAGTAGATTTAATGTTAGTACATTCATAACATTCTGAAAGGCCTAGACCTTTAAGATTATTCAAAATTTTTGTAGAAATTAGACTTCTTCCTTCTTTTCTTTCCTGATATACTTTATCATTAAAATAATTCTGAGCACCACTTTAATCATAAATTATTAGGCTACCTGAGATAAGATCTGTCAGTTAATTGCATAAAAAATACTGAAATGTACACCATTATATAAGTTCTTTATAATAAAAGATTTCCAAGATCCATCTCATATTCTACTTTTTAGAGTAATATTGGGTAATATACAAAACAAGTAACCAAAGGAATTTGGGTATCTTTAAAGTTTATCCTAATGAGACTGTGACCTGTATGCCTTAAGGTATTCATTATCCCAAACAACAACAATAGAAAGTTGTAATTTAAAGAAATTAGCATTTTCTACCCATAGACAGTTTTTCAAAGTAGGAATCTAGCTAAGCCTCACCTTTTCTCTGTAGTTCATTTTCTCCTCCAGTTCCCAAACCTGGAAAATCATTTGTTTCTTCTAAAAAGAAATTCTCTTGACTCCTCTTTGATTCTTACAACTGCAACATTTCCTTCATCCATCAAAATGTACTGAGTGCCTACACCTTACCTAAGCATTAGCACACCCTTATTGATTCTTCTTCCATATGGATAACTCCTGCTTACTTTCTCTTTGAAAGTCTTGTTTCTCTCTATTCCTTAATTTTTCAGTAATCAAAGTTTGGTCCAATTATCAGGAACAAATCATTCAGAACACTCAAGGATTCCTAGAACTCATTATTGCTAATTCTTTTTTTTTTATTAAAATGATGAGCATTGCTTGGATTTAAATATTTTTATAAGTTTTCTGCACACTGTTGCTTCTAATCCAAGACATATAACCCATAGGTCACTTTTCTGTTCCTTATTTTCTACGTGTCAAAAAACAAGGAGCCAGGACTCTTGAGAGTCTGTGAAATTAAACCCAGTGAAAACTTGCCCTTGATGGAATGCTCATGTGTTTTCATCAGCGTGGCAGCTGCCTCTCCTGTGAGTTTTCTTCAAGCAAAGAGAGGCTGAGAAAGGAAAGAGGAAGCACATATGACAAGGAGTAAAAAATATATATATTTCATTCTTGATCGTTGTGGACATTAATAATTCCCCCAAACTTGAATTTCCCCTACTTCATTAAAATAATTATCAGGATGCCAAGTTGGCTTCCTTTTATAGCAGTTATTAAAATCTCAGGATATAGCACTGGTTAAATTAATGCATTGATAAATGTAGAAACATCTGTTAAAGCTTTTCAAATCCTATGGAGTACATAGAAAAAATTTTTGGAAGAAAAAACTCTAGAATCATGATATTATATCACAGCTAGAAGATTCCTCTGAGAAAGATCATCTGGTGTCACCTCCCCCACCCCCCGCATTTTTATGAATGATACAATTTCTTTGCCTTTTATGCTTGTATCTATTCTTCCATCGTAGACTGACCTGGTCATTTCTTTGGAGTCTTTTTTGGTTGATTCAAATCAGTGTCTGCATCTCCAGAGTATTCATAGCAACACATTTTCCTCATCAAGTTATTCTTGGAGTAATTGGTGGTAAATATGATCACTTACCTTTAGTTGTGTCATTGAACGCTTTAGTGTCATTTGTTTTATGTTGACTCTCTCTGCTAATGTTCCCCAATCTCAGGTAATCCTATCAAATCACTGATACTTAATGCTACCCTGGGAGCTTAAGTGGTTCCACACACCTCTCAAATTCTCCATGGACACAATGGTACATTCTCACTCAGTAGGATAAACCCATTACCTCTTCGTGAGATGGACTTCTCTGAAGTGTGGCTAGAGCTGAGTCCAAGTCCCAAACCACCACTTAGGACAGCGTGCTTGTGTCTCAGTTTGGGGGACCTAATAAGGCCTTCCAACCTGCACACCATGCCATTCTCTCTGAAACACCTGCAGTGATTATTACCTGACTGTGGACTTCATTCAGCAGCTGCTTTGTATTTCCAAGGCAGCATTCACCATGACTGAGTTTACACTGTTCAGCCCCATGTACCTTTTGAAGGCTCTCTATGTTAATTGGCTGTGGCAATTGAAAAATTAATTGCAAGCACCTAGATCAGTGCTCTGCCTATGAAGTGGTTGTCACTCAGTGCCCTGGACTCCTGACCCATCCCCCTGCACTAATGTGGATGGTGAAAAGACCATGGGGCAAGTGTGGTTTTAGTTATTGCCTTAAAAAAAGGCTTTGGAAAATGGATAGAACCTAGGTTTCTACAGCCCTTTATCATTGAAAACTATGGCTAAATTCTTTAATGCAGAGAGGAATAATTCCTGAGAGGCTCAAAGGCAGACAGTTATCTTCAGTGTCTCTTTCCAATCCCCAGGTATGCTTGTGGCAGAGGCCTTTGAACACACTCCAAGGATCCAAACGGCCAGCCTGAGCACATACTTGAAGACCAACCTCTTCCTCTTCCTGTTTGCACTTGGCTTTTACCTGCTTCTCAGACTGCTTGACATTGACCTGCTGTGGTCTGTGCCCATAGCCAAGAAGTGGTGTGCCAACCCTGACTGGATCCACATTGACACCACGCCTTTTGCTGGACTCGTGAGAAACCTTGGGGTCCTCTTTGGCTTGGGCTTTGCAATCAACTCGGAGATGTTCCTTAGGAGCTGCCGAGGGGAAAACGGCTATAGGCTGAGCTTCCGGCTGCTCTGCACTCTGGCCTCGTTGACCACACTGCAGCTCTACCATTTCATCAAGATCCCGACTCACACGGAGTATTTATTTTACGTGCTGTCTTTCTGTAAAAGTGCGTCCATCCCACTGACTGTGGTTGCTCTGATTCCCTACTGTATTCATATGTTAATGAAACCAAGTGAAAGAAAGATTAATTAGAGTTGTGCGGAGGGTTAGTGCCGTGTGGCCTCAGGATGACCCTCCTCCTCCATCCTCCAGTAGGACCACAGGGCAGGGGCAGAGACTGGAAGCTTCCATTCGGAGGTCACAAAATGGTGGCCATAGGACCCAATCCATTCACATGTATGATTAGTTTGGCCTTCGGGGTGGTCTTTTTTTTTTTTCCTATTTTAGATTAGTTGCCAACATTTAAAACAAGGATATTTGACACAAAAACCTGAATTTCTGTATTTTCCCGAAAAATCTGACAATATGGTAACACAGGGCCTGCATTCCCACCTGGAGACAATCCACTGTTGCTGACTGTCCCCAGTAGGAGACATGCTCTTCACAGGCTATCACAGTTTTCAGTACCCTACAGGACCCCGAGTATCAGACAACTTTATCTTCTTAAAGTCAGGCTGCTTCTGGCTCCTGTGGGCATTTTAATGGCAATCAAACCTGATCCCCTCAGTGTTCAGATAAGGAAATGGAGGTTTATTCAGGTGAAAGAACTCACCGTTATCACACCACCGTCAGAATAGGAATTAGAATCCAATCTTCTGACATGTATTTCCATGACACTATGTTTTGTTTCTTCAAGAGGTAAAAATCTGTAAGAATGAATGCTTTTGCATAAGTTCTATGATGTTTGCCATGTAAATCAGCTATTTTTTCAGAAATGACATTAAAATACCATATGCTGTTTGACTTAGACCATGCAAGTAGGGTCTTGATGGGGCCAGCAGTAGCTCTAGTTATGGTTACATATCCACAGGGAAGGAAACAGGCCAGGTTACTGTCTGGACTTGAATCTCTGCTTAACTCCTGGTCTCTGTTTTATGGTAGTGCTTTCCAATATTTTAATAAATTCTGCTGAAGATGTTCGGCTTAGAACATTATTTACCCCTCAAAGGTTTATCTCTTCACTATGACATCTTTATACTTTATTTTTAGGAGCTAATCTTTCAAAACCAGGGAAATCAAGTGCCCTTCTCAAGGTCATGCTCTAACCCAGGAAAACTATGAAATGCTTATATCTATTAGCTGGGTTCTGTGTGTACTGAACTGTGATGAAAAGCCACAGCTTTATTTCAGAAAATTATTATTGATGGAATATTAATATACTAAAAATTTTTCAGTAAAGTTTTTTTCCCCTCATTGGACCTAGTAATTCTGGACTTTAAGTTGATAACTAGGGAATTCCCTGGCAGCGCACTGGTTAAGAATCCGCCTGCCAATGCAGGGGTCAGGGGTTCAATCCCTGGTCCGGGAAGATCCCATATGCCACGGAGCAACAAAGCCCATGCATCACAACTACTGAGCCTGCGCTCTAGAACCCGCGAGCCACAACAACTGAACCCCTGTGCCACAGCTACTGAAGCCCACGTACCTAGAGCCTGTGCTGAGCGACAAGAGAAGCCACTGCAACAAGAAGCATGCGCACCGCAATGAAGAGTAGCCCCCGCGCGCCGCGACTAGAGAAAGTCCACACGCAGCAACGAAGACCCAATGTAGCCAAAAATAAATAAATAAATAAATAATAAAATAAATTTAAAAAAAGAAAGAAAGAAACCGCTTAGGCAGCAAGAAGAAGAGCTTCTCACAGTCTTGGAGAAAATGCCTGCCTTTAATAATGATGGAAAAGACTCTTCTGCTTCCAATTTATTTGCCAAAAGTAAGTGGAATTGAGCTTATTTGACTTAACTGTAACTATAACCATATTTTCATAATGTCCACATATCTACATATTCAGAAGAAAAATGTCAATATCATGAGCTTTCAAGACGAGAAAATCTAGACAAGTGACTTGAGAAATGTACATTTGAAAAGATATGCAAATTAACAAGAAGAGTGTGGAATCCCTTCCCTTTGACAACATTTTGAATGGATATCTGCCTTAGCGGGTTAAGTTGGTGCCTTCTCTATGCCTATTTCAGTACAACAGAAGGGTGATTTAAAAAATTATTATAAGGTGCCCTTTAAACTCAAGGTTATATCTCTAAGTGCTTTATATTTATTCACACCCTGTAAATAAATTCAAGATCAAACTGGTACATATACATACAAAAAAAACTTAGTATAAGAGAAAGTCAAAAGACTTGGTATTTAAAATGTGAGTCATTTCTTAAGGATATGAAGACTGTATATTCCAGCACTTCAATGGAACTTTCTGCAATGATGGAAATGTTCTGTATCTGTATGGTAGCCACAGCTACCTATGGCTATTAAACTCCTGAAACACAGCTGACGCAACTGAGGAATTGCATTTAAAATTTTTATTTACTTTTAATTAATTTAAAGTTAAATAGTCATATGTGTCTGTGGCTACTGAATTTGATAACACAGATCAGGTCCCAAAGTGCTTTCCCTGAAAAAAAATTTTTTTTTATGTTGTCACCTGAACCACGTTCCTGTGAGACAGCATGAATCGATATTAACTGCTTTATTCTATATGGAGAAACTGAGGTATCAGTGGTTTGTTGGTGGAACATGAACAAGGTATGTTTATTCCAACCAGGAGATCTTTTGATTAGCCCATGGATGTTACTTTCCAGATGAAAAAAATAATAGTTACTGTCAACAGGTTCAAAACATGCATGGTGATAAGTAAATCCCATTGTGATCTTCACACATTTAAAAAGAAATTTTAACATGTGTGGTAACTGATACGAAACATTTCTGGGGCTCGAAGGATTAAAGTGACCATAAAAAGTTAATAGTAAACTCTGCTAGGTTTTGGAGAGAAATCCTCTGCAGATCTGGGAGTCTCTCTCTGTGCAGCTCTCTTGTCTTATTCTGTCCTGTGAGCTCTAACTGCCTTGGTGTCCCAGGACTTTTAGCTCTGTCACCTCAAATCAGGGAGTCTGAGTTCCCCCTCCCTGCACTGTGCCCCAGAAACCCTTGAAGGGTCACAAAACTGAGTGGGGCTTTATCCAGTATTCACATGGCTGGATGACTTTCTGACCAAGTTTTCCTGCTTGTCCGGGTCTCTCATACCCATATGCTGGATATCAGTACTTTCTGAAGATATTCAAAATCTATTCAAAAAGGATCGCTGGTATCTAGTTGCACCCGAGGATTTGGCCCTTGTTGACTGACTGTCCTAGCCTCTCTGGAAATTGCAAACAGCCTTCTGGAAGAATGGACCTCAACGCTGCCAAGAAACTAAGGTGGTGTTCCTAATTTTTCCTTCCCCTTACCTTTAAGGCTTTCTGATGGTGATTCCACACTGAAGGTAAAGTGGTGCTACTTGTTTATTTTTTTGTCTGCATTTTGTTCTTCTTAAAAAAAAAAAAAAACAGTTAACAACAAGAAAGGTCTGTAAGAAGCACTACTCCAGAAACTTCTGCCCAATGACAGCAACTCATGAAAAAATTCTAAGCATTAGAAACACTTCCTTTTAGCTCTGCAGAGGACAAATGCAATTTATGTCAACTGTGAGGCTGATTTGGTGTGGAGTACTAATTACTGTCTTTGCTATTCTTTGATGGAGATCACAGTAATGACTTGGAAAAAATCACATCTCGTTTCATTTGGTAGCACAGATGTGATTGCACTCAAGGAGGGAAGAAATTCAAAGGTTGAGGTTACAAAGGTTAACACAAAGCTGATTAATTATTTGGTTTTTAATTTCTTAGAATCTTTTCTTCGAACATTTTGCCAGGTGATTTCTGAATCTATCTTCTGCTCAAAAACTGTGATATTTCCCCCCAAAACACTATGTTCTGAAGAAGCTGCTGGGACCCAGGGAAGATAATGAGAAGAGTAGCAGCTGTGGTCCTGCCGAGCGGGATTTGTGGCACAGACCAGGGGCTGCCAACAGGAGCGATCGCTCTCACCCACCTTGGCCCATTTCCAGTGCTGGCCCAAGCGAGAGCAGAAACCGCTGCCCTGGGACAATCTGGGCACTCTGCAGAGGGAGCAGGCCACATATGTGCCTGGGAAAGTAACCCAGAGCTGATTAAGATGAAGCGCATCCTCCTCCTCTAGCTCCCCGCTGCCTTCCATATCAGTTGGACCAATCACGCCCCAACTTCTGTTCAAAGACTTGACTTCTTCTTGAATTCAGTCTTGGGAACAGTACTGGCCAGACTGTCATCCCTGCTCACATGCACTGCCATTAATGGAAGGGGTTTTCTAAGGGTGGGGGTTGAGTTCACCCATCACTGCCTTTCTTAGATGCCACCCTTGCCCTCAAACTCAGTAATTCTTCATTGAAAGCATCTGATCCTCGAGATCTCTTTTTCTACAGAATCATTCCAAACTCCGCCTTTTTATAATTTTTTTGAGTGAAAGAAATTGTAGAGACCCTGCTGTCTTTCTATTTGAAGACTGCATTGACTTAACAAGGGGGAAGTAAATGTTCCTGTCCGAGTTCGTGAGATTTTTGTGTGTATCTTATCCTTTTAGCATTGGAGTATTGGTGCCCTGCTCATGCTGGCCAATCAAGAGACGGTGCCGCACATCCCTATATGGATCCCAAAAGGTGTCAGAACTCAAGGGGGCAGGTGCTAGAGAATTCACAGACAGAGAGATGTACAAAAGACTTCTTGGAGTTTGGTAGCAAGCACCCGTGATGGAGTCCTTAGACTGGGTTCTAACCTGTCTCTGCGTCTAACCACTGGGATGCTGGGAGTCCATTTAATGTTAGTGGATTCAGTTGACCAGTTTCTAAAATGAGGGGCTTAAAATGGGCTTAGAATGAAAGGTTCCTTCCAGCTCTGACATTCTGCAACTCTGAGGATCTCATTCAATAAAACTGGAAGAAGAGCCAGAGTACATTAAATTTCACTTACATGCAAATGAACAAGGCTGTAAATTCTAAAGTGTACTCCATTTTGTAATTTGCTACTTTAATAAACAATTTTAGATTTATGTAATACATTTTAGTCTTTAAGACATCCTATTCCTATTAGTATCTGAACTGTATCGCTATGAAAGGAGATGCATGGAGACGTGAAATAATGTAACTGATCTTAGAGGGCAAAGTTATTCATATGAAAGTATTCACAGACTTCCTGCTCGAGTATCCTAACAAAAGAAATCCTGTCACTAAATCACCAGCTCCATTTCCCCTTCCTTAACATCATAAAGAAGAAATTCTTCTTGCTGGAAGAGATACTAATGGGATATGTACAGTAAAAGGCTGAGTGAGAAGAAGGGAAGCACAAGAAAATTCACTCTGTGGGAGGAAGGGTTTAACCAACTTGCTATGTGAGGAAAGTGCTAGAACTTTGAAATAGCATTTTAGTAAGCTTGTTGTGGACTAATTGTGGATCTCTCAAAGAAATAAAGATAATATTTACTTTTTAATTCTTTATGGCTGTTGAAATGTACTTCTTGAATACAACAAAAATTCTAACACCACATTTTATGATGCCAAGGTTTTTGAGGATGACCATGCTAAATTAAGATAGAGATTCAGTTCCACATAGCCTCTAAAATCTTCTCAGACTCAAATAGGGCCCCTTCGGTCTTTGCTCTTTTTTTCTCTCTAACCCCCTCTGTCCGCCCACCCGACAAACACTTATTAAATGCCTTTAGGTGCTAGAGAATCAAGGATAAGTTCAATATAGGCCTTTCCCTGGGGTAGATCCCCACGGGCTCCAGGCTCTGGGTAAACTCCAGGGATATCTCTGGCCTGTGGGCTTGGAAGGTTTGGATTGACACTGTCTCCAGCTACAAATTAGCTGATAACATTATTCCCCATCTCTTCTAAACCTCTGCTTTCCTCCCTTTCAAATTCATCCTCTTCTTGCATCACTTTCTTTTCGACTCTGGCTATATCTTGCCAATGGAATCCAGATCATTCCCAGTCTGACACCAATTTTATAATGGGAGAGGATGAGAAAGCATAATCACAAAACACTAAGTTTCTAAGTAAAGGCCTCATTCAGTTAAAGCGTAATAAAGCAGGGTATATGGTATGTTACTGAAAAACCACTAGAATGAGCTGCAAAGGACATCCATCCAGTGACATCTTCTTCTCATAGCAGTGACTTTTGCAAAAAGACTGAGTAATTTCTTCTTTCACTCAATGTTTTTGGAATACTTCTAGATATAAAAGTCATATTTTGAGGTTATTTGTGCACACATCAATACTTCAACATTGCTTTATTGTCTTTATACTTATGTTTCAACATTTTTTATTAATAAAAATCTAAGCGTATCTACTGAGTGCGTTAATCCATAATCAACAACAAAAACTACAACTACGACAAACTACTTCAGTAGCTTATACAAGTGAGTGGTGTTTTTTTCTTGTGTAACAGGTTGGCTGGAGGTGGGCAGTCCAGGCTGCAACAGCTGCCTAAGGATGTCCAGGAATCAGGCTCTGTCTCTCTTCCTGCTGTGCCATCCATAGTGTGTGGCTTCTATCCAAATGGCCACAGCATGGCTGCTGTGCATCCAGGAAAGAAGAAAGGGGAATGCAAATGGGCTTTCTTAACCCAGGCTTTGTTCCAGAAGAGAAAGTCTCCATAGAGACTTGTGTCTATATTTCATTGACCAGAACAGTCACATGGCTTACCCTAGCTGCAAAGGAATCTGGGAAGGTAAATATTTTACTTTCCAACCTCTGAGATAGAGGCCCCTCTATCTCAAGGGGAAAACAAGGGGAAAGGGTGTAGGATTGGGTGTCATTCTACAACTTCTTACGTATATAACAATGAATGCAACTTACAGCTGCCATCCTCCTCTGCAACCTACTAAATGGTTTCACAATAACACACAAAAGTTATGAAGGCGGGCTTCCCTGGTGGCGCAGTGGTTGAGAGTCCGCCTGCCGATGCAGGGGACACAGGTTCGTGCCCCGGTCCGGGAAGATCCCACATGCCGCGGAGCGGCTGGGCCCGTGAGCCATGGCTGCTGAGCCTGCGGGTCCGGAGCCTGTGCTCCACAACGGGAAAGGCCACGACAGTGAGAGGCCCGCGTACCGCTTAAAAAAAAAAAAAAATTACGAAGGCAAGGTGCTTTCTAAATTATGAAATGCTTTGTGAATGTTACTATGGGGTATATTTAAATTATTAATTGAATTTTCAAACTCTAAGGTATTTTATGAAAACATTGCTCATCTCTTACTTTGATTCCATACTTGATATATCAGAAATATATACTCTCAACCAGTAAGATAGCACAATTTTCTTTCTTTTCTGTAGTCATTCTTACCTGTAGACACTAGCTCTGGATCACCTTCAGTGAACAGCTCCCCTTCTATCTCCAGCTATTCTGTTCTTCTCACATTTATCTCTTTGTATCTGAGAGTAGGAGCTGTACCTGAATTATAGGAAGGAAGGAACTGCCAACTCACTGACTGGCTATATATTCTTCTTCCTTTTTCTACTGCACAGTTTGTCTTAGTGCTGATTTATTGGGTTGAGTAGTTGCATCCAGACAGCTACATGCCAATCACGTGTACCCTGGTTACTCATTATCAGCCTTAGGATACCATACAACTCACTAATGAGCACATTATAATGTTGGCCAGTGCTAATTAGATGACAATCATGTGCATTGCTTTATTTACAGTCTATCCATTTAAATTAACTGGACATTTAATTGAACACAGTGTGAAAGAAATTGGAATTGTGTTTCAAATTTCGTTTAAGTTAATTTCATTTGTCGTCTCTTATAGGCAGGTGAGATTATTCACTTGATCTGGAAATTTTCAGCAAATACAAATGGACATAATGCTTATTTTATAATGGCACACACGCATATGTAAATTTATCTCAAAATGTGTTTGGAAACAGCAACCAAATTTGCAATTTTTATCTCCACTAATATCTTATGTGCTCTGACTGCAGAGAGATTCTGCATGCATAAGAGCTATTAATAGATCCAACTCTTAGTTGGAAACATGAGGCAGGATCCTAAAACAACCTGAATAGAATATTCTGATATTATCTTAGGATAGGAAACTTACATTTAATTCATGAATAAATATGTGGCGATCTATACCTAATTATGATCCTATGTATTTTCCTCTTTCAGGACATAGCAACAAAAAATTAAAGGATCTACCTTTTTAAGTGAGTGTATGATTGCCAAAAATTGCATGCACAACTGCACTACTAAATTCAAAGTCTTTCTATTGAAACAATTTCCTAAGAGCACATGTAGAATAGACTTAGAGTAACTGTATAAAAAGGTGTTTCTATACAAAAGGATCTAGAGGCCAACTCTTCTATTTTTTTCTCAAATAGTAGCATTTCTGGTTTATGGGTATCTGCTTCCATGTAGTTTTGAGACACTTACATGACAGAATTTCTTTAGGCCTCTCTCATTCTTGAGAATAGTTTGCTAGGTATACAATTCCAGGACGGAGATAATTTTTCCCTCAGAATTCTGAAGGCAGATCTTTATGTCTTCTGACTTTTAGTGTCATTGTCAAGAGATCCTATGTCATTATTTTTCTTTATTATATGTCTCTTATAAAATTTTAGTATCTTCTCCTTTCCCCCAGTTTTCCAAAATTGCATAATAGTGTGCCCAGGTAGGATCTTTGTTTATTTATTATATTTGACACTTGGTGAACTCTTTCAAGTTGGAAATTCACATCCTTCAATTATAGGACATATTCTTGGACTATTTAATCATTTTTCCCCTCAGTTTTCTCTACACTGTCTTTCTGGAACTGCTGTTAGCTAATTATGGCATCTCCTGAATTGTTCCTCTAAATTTTATTTTCTAACTCTTCATCTCTTTCTGTCCTACCCTCAGGGAAATTTCCCCAACTTTATCTTCCAATACTGCTATTTTTTTCTTCTGTAAACTTTTATTAACTGGGGTAACAGGGAGAGTTTGATCACAGCAGAACCCATCCTGAAAGCACTAGAAATTACAGAAAGACGAGATAAGTATCAGACACAACAGATTAAGCAAGTCCTTCCATCACCTGAGAAACAATAATATAAAACTGTAGAAACCAAATCTTTGTGAGTGATACAGGATACGGAAGAAAAATGAAGACATTGGCACTCCTGGTGTTGCAAAATAAACTTGCAACTTCATTTCTATATTTTTGAAGTTGTAATTCAATGTTTTTCCCAAATCATTTCAAGCCTTCTCCAGTCAACATTTTCCCTTTCATCAATAACTTCCAAGGACCTTATTTAAAAAATAACTCTTTCTTTAAATTTTTAATTAATTTATTTATTTTTGACTGCGTTGGGTCTTCGTTTCTGCCTGTGGGCTTTCTCTAGTTGCAGCGAGTGGGGCCACTCTTCGTTGCAGTGCGCGGGCTTCTCATTGTCATGGCTTGTCTTGCTGCAGAGCACGGGCTCTAGGCATGCAGGCTTCAGTAGTTGTGGCACATGGGCTCAGTAGTTGTGGCTCATGGGCTTAGCTGCTCTGTGGCATGTGGGATCTTCCTGGACCAGGGCTTGAACCTGTGTCCCCTGCATTGGCAGGCAGATTCTTAACCACTGTGCCACCAGGGAAACCCCTAAAAAATAACTCTTAATCATCCGTTTTTCTCACCCCATACATTCTATTCCAGGAAACTGGCAGCCTCCCAGCACAGAGCTTACGTTCCTCCTCTTTGAAATGCAAACTTAAACAGATTTTGGTCTTCTTTCTTCAATATTACAAGATGAGCACATGCTTACTGCAAAGCTTAATTCCTTCTCATGGCATTTTTATTCTGCAACTTACTTGTCACTGCCATTTGTCATAACTTAACTAGAATGCTGTCCTCCATCCTCTCCCTCCCTGACTTTGCAACCATCAATTCTCCTGACCTAACTAGTTAACCTGTTAAACCACCTGTGTGGTTATTTACCAGGAAACACTGGACCAGAAACGTAAATAATATACCTCAATATACAATAGCTCAGGCTTAATTTGTAGGCAGAATTTCATTTGTTGGCCATAGGAAGAAAACACTTATACAAGGTAAAATTCACTATTTTCATTTCACGTTTGGATTTGGAGAAACAAAGGACAGCAACCAATGTGGAGGGGGACAAGGCTTGGGATAGAGCCCCCTGCTCCAGACACACCGGCAGAATCTAGTCCAGTAAATGGAGACTTCACCACCCACATACTACACCTTGAATCTATAAATCAACATCCCTGACTGGTAAGCTCCTGCTAATACTTGCCTTTTTCTGCCCCTTTCAGCCTGAGAGCATCCAGAGTATCAAAGTCCTCCTTTCCCATCCTCATCCTTAGATATAAATGAATCTGATTTCACATGCAAGAAAACTTCAGTCAAAAAATACAGTTGGTCTTCAGTCCTTCTGTTCTTCTCCATATGATCTTGGCCCAGCTCAGAAAACATTTGTCGAGCGCCTATTCTCGACCAGGCTTTGTGTACACTGAGGGTTCAAAAATGCAAAGGATGGTTCTCTGTCCCTGAGAAATTCAAAGTCTCATTTCCTCCAAATCTTGTTAATACCCACGTAGTAACTGGGACTGGCCCCTGCATGGAGAAAGCACTGGGTGATGGCTGAGCAGCTGCTTGACATTGGATTCTCACTGCCACTGACCCTAGTTTCTTTCATTTTCTATATACAGACATTTAAAACTAAATTACTATTGAAAGTCATTAGAAATTAGCTCAGATGCCAATGTATGACCTTGTCTGTAAAAGTAAAATATCATTATTTCTGCTTAAAGGAAAAAAAAAAACCCACAGCACTTCTGTAATTGGTGCACCAACTGTGCATGAAGTTCTCAAGTCAGGTCAACTGATGGGGGCTCCTGTGGTGACTAGTTTGTAGTAGGCTCCTTTCTGGGCCATCAGTTCTTCATGGGTCCCCTTTTCAATCACCATCCCCTGTGACATGACAGCAATGATATCCGAGTTCCGGATGGTGGACAAACGATGGGCAATGACAATGCAGGTCCGACCTTCTCTGGCTTTGTCCAAGGCGACCTGCACCGTCTGCAAAGAGAAGATGGAAAGTTGATGCAAAGACGCATGCTTGTCCCCTGGCCCACCATCGTTAGAGTTCTGTTTCATACCACCTGATTAACATCTCTATATTCAGGGGTTAAACCCAAAGGCTTGACAGGAGAGAAAGGATTAAATAAATATTTGCTGAATGCAATACATCAGTGACTTAAATCACAGTCTACAAGCTGAAAAATTTCAATGAAGCCAGAATGAACCAAACTACAAGATCACAGAGTAATTTTACAAGACTTGAGGGTCTAGTTTGCTAAAATGAAACCAAGGAAGCAATGTAAGGTAACAGTTAAATGGTCACTCCTGGGCTTCCCTGGTGGCACAGTGGTTGAGAGTCCGCCTGCCGATGCAGGCGACACAGGTTCGTGCCCTGGTCTGGGAAGATCCCACATGCCACGGCGCGGCTGGGCCCGTGAGCCATGGCCGCTGAGCCTGTGCATCCGGAACCTGTGCTCCGCAACGGGAGAGGTCACAGCAGTGAGAGGCCCGCTTACCGCAAACAAAACAAACAAACAAACAAACAAAAGGCACTCCTAATACTGTTCTTCATTGAGGACGTTTTAGCTCTCCCCAAAACAGAATCCTGACTTTTAAGGAGTTAATTCTAAATGGTAAGTTTCATAATTGTGTTTTGCCCAATTACATTTCCTTTCATGCAAACTGCACATCAGATACCGCCTCTAACTTTGTGTTGTATGCTTCCCACCTGCTCTGCCATGGAACTTTAGAACTATAAAATATGAAATGCCTATCAGATGGCCTGGATTATTTTATTTTATTTAAGAAAGCTCATATTTGCCCATGAAAAAAGTGTCACCTAGCCTAAACAATCTTAAAAAGAATTCTTATTTTAAAGTGAAAAAAATTTTTTTATTTGAAGCAATCCTATTTTAAATCACTTTCTCTAGACTATTGTCTTTGGGCGCCACAAAGGAGTGGCAATTTCTACTATTAATGAATCAAAAATTAACAATACTACCATTTTATAAGGACAAATATTACAGCAAAAAACTCATTTATAATGATCTAAGACTTTAGAAAATCAATACCTACCTTTTCACTTTCTGTGTCTAAGGCAGAAGTAGCTTCATCTAGTAGCAAGATTTTAGGATCTCGTATGATGGCCCGAGCAATAGCAATGCGTTGTTTCTCCCCTCGAGAGAGTTGAGACCCCTGGGACCCAACATTAGTTTCATATTTCTGGAAAAAATATGGTAAGTTTGAGAACCAGGAACAGCCATTGCTCCTGTGCTGTATGGAGCCCACATCAATGACCCCTCTGAGGATTTAAATAATTTGTTTTTTTTGAAATTGGGAATAATTTGTATAAAGGATGTCAAATCCATTTAGGAATATTAAAAAAATATGGCGTTTTATGACCTTTCATGTTGGGAAACACGGGGACTTTGTATCCCTTTCTCTGCATTTCTTTTAGGTTTGTATTTTTGATCTCTTTCTCCTTGCGTATGAGATTCTCCCTGATTTAAGATCCCAACTCCTGTCTGGAAGATCTTTCCAAGACAGAATGATCCTAGGCATATAAGGGCCTTCAAGAGATCTCCTGGTCCATTCCCTTGTTGAGGTAGTATCATTCGGGAACACAAGTCTAACTTTCAATCTTCACTCTTGCTGCATACCAGCTCTGTGATAATGAACAAATTGTTTAAATTTCTGTGAGCTGCAAAATCATCTGGAAAATGCAGATATTAATAACTAGTTAACATATTTGTTGTTTTAGATGAAATTATGAAGGAAAATCCCTGCCTGACGCCTACGTAAAAATCAGTTACATTCACAGAGTATTTACTATGCATCAGGTATTGTACTCACTATTCTAGCCAGCTTATCATTTAATGTTTACAGAAATCATTTTCTCCCGATTACTATTTTTCAGTTTCCATGTCTTAATTTTCTTAGTGATCAACCACCAAGAGAAACCCTTGGTGGATGGAAAAATGCAGAGTCAATATCACACTACATTCAAACTTGGCTCTGGGAAAGTAAGGAACTCCAAGGCAAATGTAACTTACCCACCATGCACAGGAGTTGCTGCCAAGTAATGAAATGATCATGATGACAATAGTAACAGCAGCAGCTTTCTTTCTGAGGCTATTATGTGTGCTCTCTCATTCTAAGTTATTTTTTGCATTTTGTAGACGACTGAGTCTCAGAAAAGTAATTGTTACAGTAGTAACTTTACACTAGAAAGTGGCCAAGCTTGGATTCAAATCAATGTCTGTTCCAAATCTCAGGATTTTTTTTCTGTTATGCTAAGCTTATGCTCAATGTGGTACTGCTTTACTTACAACAATAATAGAGAATCCTTTGCATTGGATAATATACTACTTTCCAAAACTAAAGATTATGTTGATGAAGGACATTTATTTTGCGTAAAAGACTGAGACGATCTCAGGGCACTGGGAAATAAGTTGTGTTGCCTTTGACCTTCTCCTTGATCCACAATCATAATACTTTTTAATCATTCTACCTCTCTCCCTTCCCACCTGCCATAGGGAATGACTCTGACTTGGTACCCACCTCTGGAAGGGACATGACAAAGTCATGCAGCTGAGCCTGCTTTGCGGCTTCTATGACTTTTTCGGTGGGGATTTCTTTGGTGTTGTCTCCATACTTGATATTGTCCACTATGCTACAGGCAAACAACACTGGTTCCTGGGAAACGATTCCAATCTTCGAGCGGAGAAACTGGACGTTTATGTTTTTGCTGTCATGGCCATCTATCATCTGCCAATAGAGGTGACAATCAGGGCACTGAGTTTTAGAATTCCAGCAGTGAGGAAAGTTTGTATACTAGAGTTAGTGTTATACAAGATATTTGCTTTGCTTAAGAGACAACAATCCAAGGACTCTTGGAAATAAATTATGTTGCCTTTGACCTCTGGAGGTGGTGTCTGCCAAAAGTGGTGTCAAAGCTGTGATCAGACATGGTTGTTTGTTTCCCAAATTCTAGTTCTACAGGTAGTATTATACAAACAGGAAAGGCACTCCAGACAGTATCTAGTTAAAAAAAAAAAAAAAAAAAAAAAACTTCCCCTTATCCTTTGGTGCAGTACATCCTCTCCAAGTACATAAAATTCCTCGATTTTGAGACTCCATGGGGTTTGAAATGGGGTTTCCTATGTAAAGCTATTGGACAATGTAAGAATCAAACTTGTTTCCTTGATTTCACTGATACTAACCTCTGAATAATTGAGATAACAGACCCCAGTAAGAAAGGAGTACATTTATTCACTTAGTCAACCAACAAACATATATTGAATTACCTGCCACAAAGGCACCATGCTAGACAGTCTTTTGTATGTTATATAAAGAAAAAATAATTTGTAGTGAGGTGGATGGACCTAGAGTCTGTCATACAGAGTGAAGTAAGTCAGAAAGAGAAAAACAAATACCGTATGCTAACACATATATATGGAATCTAAAAAAAAAAAAAAAAAAAAAAAAAAAAAAGTGGTTCTGAAGAACCTAGGGGGCAGGACAGGAATAAAGAGGCAGATGTAGAGAATGGACTTGAGGACACGGGGAGGGGGAAGGGTAAGCGGGGACGAAGTGAGAGAGTAGCATTGACATATATACACTACCAAATGTAAAATAGCTAGTGGGAAGCAGCTGCATAGCACAGGGAGATCAGCTCCGTGCTTTGTGACCACCTAGAGGGGTGGGATAGGGAGGGTGGGAGGGAGATGCAAGAGGGAGGAGATATGGGGATATATGTATACATATAGCTGATTGACTTTGTTATGAAACAGAAACTAACACAACATTGTAAAGCAATTATACTCCAATAAAGATGTTAAAACAATAATAAAGAAAGAAAGAAAAAAATCTGTTTTTTAGGAACTCATGATCTATCTAGGCAGTTAATTACAGGAACTCATATGTCTACCATTTGAGCTCTTTCACTTAAAAGCCTTAGAATAGTAAAGGTACAGTATGTCTCACATACTACAAGACTGTAAAGTATTTGGCCCCATGATTTCAGAAAAAGATTATATTAAATGGTGTAAATATATGATGTTTTAGATAATTTTTTGGCAGTGTAAAAAACAAACACTACTAGAAAAAATATAAGGCATTCTTCAACAGTTATCCCTCACTCATCTTCCTCTATGCATTTTCCATAGTACTTGTAGACTGCAAAGCACAATTTAACAATTAAATACTGGAGCTGTTTGCTAATTGTTGTCTATATGCTAGTGTTGTAAGCTCTTAAAAGGCGTAAGACATGCTTCATGCTCCTTAGAATTTCCCACAGGGCCTAATGCAGTGCTGGGCACATCATAGGTACCCAATTAAATGTTGAAAATGTTGAATGTCTGCGTTTGTTAGCTTCCTTAAAAGCAAAGAGGATTTTAAAAAATTGCATTAAAGGTGGTATTTTTCCTACTGAAAAATATTTGTAGAAACATTTTACGATGATGTAACAAAATATATTGTGGCTATGATATGCAAGGAATCATATTGATTTCTTCATGGGCATTGCTTTCTACCTGCGACCAGAACATTCACTGAGTACATTCAGAGAAATATACTTAATATACATGTTAATGTTGAAGAAGTCAAACATGAAGGATTCAGGTCCCTGCATGTCATGTAGTTCACAGTCTACCTGGGTGATAGACATGAAAGATCTGACACTTGGGGAAACTGGATCCTGTCCTTTGTATAGATCAGACCCCCAGTGCAATGTACTTTCTAGATTCATCAATCACCAAATACTTTCAAACAAATTAAAATCTCTATACCTAAAATTAATAAAAGTGATTATAAACTACAGATAATCAACTCTTACTCCTTATTTTCATAATTTCCTGGATTTTTACCACTATCTGTTTGCTTATTTTCTTGTTTTGCTTTATGCAAGGGAAACTTTAGTTGCCTCTTTCAAGTTTCTTTCAGCATTTCTCATCATGTTATCTATCCTCATTGCAATGAAGATTATACTATTCAGGGATATCAGAAAGTCCTTTTTCAAAAAAGAAGGATTAAATAATCAATCAGACCCACACCTCTGAATCATTTCTTAGAAAACTACTTGCAGATGCACTCCAACAAAGTGAGACAGAAAACAAAAGAAAGAGGAAGATACGGGAACTAGGAAATAATGGATCTAATCCAAAAGATACTGCAGGAAACTCATAGGCTGACAGTTGTTCAGCAGGTATAGGATGTAATTAGTCCAGGCAGTGGCAGAAATAAGGGAAAGAAGCAGGTTCCTCTGAATAGGTATCAGGAGAGAGACATTGGAAGAAACTAAAGATTTTATAAAGGCAGAGAATGCAAGAAAAAAGAAAGTCTTTCAGAAAAACAATCAAGAAAGAAAAATGTAATGTTAATGTACCTCACTACTTAACTATGAGATGAACAATATTTACTTAGCCATAATAAAAGTTGTTAATAGATTTTCAACTTTTAGAATCAACCTAGAGTAAAAGCATGAAAGATAATAAATGTCATAAACAAAAGGTAAGCATTTTATATTTTTTTTAAATGTAGTACATATATACAATGGAATATTACTCAGCCATAAAAAGGAATGAAACTTGGTCATTTGTAGAGATGTGGATGGACCTAGAGTCTGTCATACAGAGTGAAGTAAGGCAGAAAGAGAAAAACAAATATTGTATATCAATGTATATATGTAGAATCTAGAAAAATAGTGAACCTATTTGTAGGGCAGGAATAGAGACATAGATGTAGAGAACAGACATGTGGACACAGTGGGGGAAGGGGAGGGTGGGACAAATTGGGAGATTAAGTTTGACATAAATACACTACCATGTGTAAAACGGATAGCTAGTGGGAACCTGCTGAATAGCACAGGAAGCTCAGCTCAGTGCTCTGTGACGACCCAGATGGGGGGGAAGGGGGAGGGAGGGAGGTCCGAGAGGGAGGGGATGTATGTATACATACAGCTGATTCACTTCATTGTACAGCAGAAACTAACACAACATTGTAAAGCAATTATACTCCAATTAAAGAAAAAAAGATAATATAAAAGTATAGTTATTAGGACTTGAGAGATAAAAAGAGGGAGGAAGAGGTGAAAATAGAGGTAGAATTGCTAATATTCTCATCTTAGAAAATGAGAATTCAAGAGATGTTATCTATAGGTGATGGAAAAGAAACAGAAGTGTATTAATTAAATTTACAAATAAAAGAACTTTTAAAAGTAATGTAACCATATTGGGGGGAGGTGGGTAAAAGGAGGGGGAGAAGTGAGGGTAAGCTAAATTTCCATCTCTTGAGAATAAATCAACAGAGGGCCTAAATTCGTTAAATCATGAAACAGCAGCATAAGCATATTATTTAGGGACTTTGAGGTAATCATTGGGAGATCTAAAAACATAAAGTGGTTAAAGATAGTTGCCTTTGAGCAGGAAAATGGAGAATGGGGGGTGGAAAGGGTGGAATAAGGGGTTGGTTTTTTTTTTTTTAACAAATCTTTCTTCTTCTACTTTGTGCTCCTTTGCATATATTATTTGGAAAAAATAGAAAGGAAAAAGAAAAGAAGAGAAAAAAGGAAGAAATTCTGTGGAAAATAAGCAACAAAGCAAACCACCAACATCCTAACCAAAGATTTATGGCATATGACTACCAATTTGAGGTCCTTATATTATTTAGACTTTAGCTTCTTGAATCAGGATTGTCTCAGATTTTTCATACTAAATTCCCTTTCTTACTCATTTATCATTGTGTTTCTTATCACCCCCACTTTTTCCATTCCCAGTCATTAGTTTCCTGATTAGTCTGCACTTTCTGCCCCATTTACAGGTAAGTGAATGCTTCTGTTAAGTACACTCATCTCCAGCTTTGCAGTTTTCTTTGCCTAACTGGTCAGCAGACCATCTGGAACTGGGAAGAATATAATGTTAGAAATTGTGAGGTAGAATCAGGTCAACCAGCAAATGACTGGAACTGGAAAATACTGTCCAAGGCAAGTGCTTTGGAATGAGTCTGGCAAGACGTAACCTTGAAGACGACTTTTAGGGGTTGGAGATACTCTGCAGAAAGCAAAATTTTCAAATGCATTGAGAATTTTGCATTGCTTACCACCTTCCCTTGGTTAGGATCATAGAAACGTTCCAGCAGCTGAATACTGGTGCTTTTACCACATCCACTGCTTCCAACAAATGCCAGGGTTTGCCCTGGACCAACAGACACTGAGAGACCATTCAGAACTTGTATATCAGGTCGGGAAGGATATGTAAATTTACAGTCAACAAAGTCAATCTGCCCCTGGAAGTTGTCCTGTGGACGGGAAGATTAGAATTATATATGCTCTACTAGAATCTAGACTATTGAAAATGCACATAAGCCTGAGTTTTAAATCCTTGCTTAAGATACCTTCAACACCGAGCTGCTGAAGTGCAAAGTATAAAGACAGCAACTTAATGAAATGGCATTCTAGTCCCTATTCCAGCAGATGTAGAATAAAAAGAGGCTTGAGCATTGAATTTAAAGATATTTGATCTCTTATTCCCATTCTAACCTAAGGGGATTTCCTGGTCACCCATTCTTTGACATTCTGCATGGAAGAAAATAGAGGATATAATTGCATCACAGAAGCCAGTAACTGCAAATTCCTACAGCTCTGTTCCCCCAGAGATGTAAAATAATAGCATTACACTTGAAATGACTTACACAGAAAGTTACTTGAGCCCTGAATTGCAAAGGTGAAATACCTTGAGTTGTACTCTCTGACATGTGAACTCTGGAAAAGGATAGACATTTAATAAACTACACAGAGACTTACCTTTTATTGAGCTGAGGGAGAAATAGGGCATTTGACCAATTTTTAAAGATTTCTGAATTTAGTTGACTTTACTGGGGTTTAGGGGTTTTGGGCTCTCTTGAACATATTGGGATATTAAAAATTAGGCAGGGAAGATTTAAAAACACCTGTAGGGACTATCAATTAGAAAAAGTGATATTTCATTGAGGTCAAATTAATTTTCTGGGAGCCCACATGAGCTCACGTGGAACACAGATAAACATGAATTAAATCAGTATTATTGGACAGGAGAAACTGGTTTTTCTACATTCCGTACCAGGATATCAATAGATATCCTGGTGGTTGGGTAGGTCTCAAAAGACATGTAGCTTCATTCATTCCGGAACTAAGTGTGTTTTATAGTACCTGTGTACTATAAAACAAGTATTCCCTGGATATCATTGCCTTATTCAAGTTCCAGCTTTATGAAGAATTTTTAATGCTAAGGTACTTCATTCCTTTACATTTGTAAATCTACTGTCTGTCCATTCCGAGGGCATATGAGTTCACCCATACACTGCAGAATTTAGAAGATAAGTGGTCTTGAATAATCAGCCCCAATGGCTGCTCTGCACACACACAGAAGCACAAGCCTCCCCCACTGACCTCTTATCCCTCTATACTTACCCATCTTTCACCCGCACTACTATACACCTTGATTGTGGGTTGTCGGTCCAGCAGTTGGAAAAAGCGTGCAGCTGAGATTTTAGCTTTGGCATAACTTGGGGTATAAGAGGATGCTCTCCCAAGAGCTGTCGCACTCATTACAACTGAAGAGATCACCCTGTAGTTGGACAGACACCCAGGTAGAAAGGGCGTGGTGTGGTTGGTGTGACGGCCTAAGAGGCAGGAGTTTGGGGGTCTAGCCCTGGAAAGAACCAAGCAGCCTTGAGCAGGCCTCTTTAGACTTGTCTGGGAATGGGAGATTGGAGAGATTAGCCTTTTTCAAATTGTGTTCTAAGAAGAAAGGGTGAGGGGAGGATTGAACAAGGCGGGGCTCAGATTTCCAAACCCTGCTTCAACTACAACAGCTTTTTAAAAAAAATTTGTTTGAGAAAAAAAGACTTCTTAGAAAAAAAAAAAAAAAAGGAGGGAGTTTGAAAGATCACCGGATTGCGTTGCATTTTTACAACGTTAACATTCTATGAATCTATGATTAATGTGTAAAAGACAATGATTGGTGATATAAGCATCAATTCTGTACCAAGCAGGCATGTAACATGATGCAATTGCCTGTATCCTTCTACTTGTCCCAGCCTCAATGTGTGCATAATTAATGAGCAAATAAGTGAATAAATAAATGAATGATAAATATGATAAGAGATAGCCCTTTTGCTCTATAGACCATGCTGCGAGGGGCGCCCCCCTAAGTTGTCCACCTGCACTGTAATGCACCATGGGGCCTGCCTCAGTGGGGGTGGGGTGGGGTAGGGTGTCTCTGTGTGTTTTACTGCTCAGCTCATAAGCAGAAATTGTTTTAGGCCAGACTGGCAAAGCCAGACATCTCTAGGAGCCCAGTCCAAAACTTAAAGCTATGACAAGCACCCGGAATAAAATAGGAAATGATGGAAGGTCATCTTTCATTTTTTAAAGAGAAGCCGGAAATTGGGAGCTTTCTGTAGTGCCCCAATTTTTACACGTTGGCAAATAATTCTTCAAAAGTCTTACATAAACTAAACAAGTCAAGGCGTTTGTGATTTCTGATTTAGGGTTAGTAGCTCTACATACGCAAAAATTTAGAAAGGAGACTTTCCTGGTTGAGGTGGGCATGGTGGGGCAGGAGAAAAAAAATTTCTTCTATATTTCTAGAAGAAGATAGAGGTCGAGCAGATAGAACTCGTGGCTGGAGAAGAGATTTCTTTTAGGACCGATTTTCCTAATGTCCTCCAAGGCTTTCTCAGACCGTCTCCCCCTCATCCTTCCAAGGTTCCCTGCCCCATCACACCACACCCATATGCATGTGCACCCAGTCCCTTGGTACCCTGACACCCTTAGGTGTCTGGAAATATGAGAAACTGGACTCAAAGCTAACCTTATTAGAAGAGCAGACTGCAGCTATAAACAAAAGAACAAAATTCCCCTGACTAGTCTTTGCTGTCTCTACCTAGGAAGAGTCAGCTAGATATGTGCCTTATTTACAAAAAGTAGAGTTCAAATAAGGTAGTTCTAGGAACCATCTTATTCAAGGACTTTAGATTTTCTCAGCATTAACCAGTATGGTAGATTGTGAAAATGCTTAATTTGTCATATTACTCTGTACACACCCTTTTGCAATATGATTTTTTTATTCCTCTGTGATATTGTGACTTATGATAAGAAAACTATATTGGACTTTTGTCAGTTCCTGGCACAGACTCCTAAACCCTTGGAATTTCCCAAGTTTTGAGAGGACCGAGGTGTCTTTTGTTATGTTATTGAAGTGACTTTGGTAAAAACTCTAGATAACCTAAGGATGGGGACTGGTCGCCTGGAGAGCCAACCATGAGATTAGAGGGGTGGAACTTCAGTCCCTTCCCCAACCTCAGGGGAGGGGAGAGGCTGGAGATTGAGTTCAATCGACAATGGTCAATGATTTAATTAGTCAGGTCTACGTGATGGAGCCTCCATAAAAACCCAAAAGACAGAGTGCAGAGAGCTTCTGGGCTGGTGAACACGTGGAGATTTGAGGAGAGTGGCATTCTTGGCGAGGGTATGAAAACTCCAAGCTCTTCCCACATACTACATCCTATGCATCTCTTCCATCTGGCTGTTCCTGAGTTGTATCCTTTTGTAATAAACTGGTAATCTAGTAAGTACATGTTCCTCTGAGTTCTGTGAGCCGCTCTAGCTCTAGCATATTAATCAAAGCTGAGGATGAGGTCATGGGAACCTTGGGTCTACAGCTTGTTGGTCAGAAGCACAGGTGATGACCTGGACTTGCTTTGGTGTGGAGGGTTGGGGGAGGGGCAGTCTTGTAGGACTGAGACCTTAACCTGTGGGAGGACCCAACGCTATCTCCAGGTAAATAGTGTCATGATAAATTGAACTGTAGGACAGCCATCAGGTGTCAGTGCCATGTGATAGCCGTGTGAGAGTAAAGGAGAAACAATTATCGGATCCTCTCATCAAAAGATGGGGTCCGTTCCTCTTTTCTCTGAATCTGGACTTGGTCGTATGACCTTCTTTGGCCAAAGAGATATTAGAAAATGTGATGCATGCAGAGTTGGCAAGTGCTTGCATGTTGGGGCTTGCAATCTTCTGTTGAACTTGGAACTCTGAGAGCACAATGTGAAGAAAACAAGCTCAGCTGCTAAGAGGCCATGTGGAGAGAGAAGGGCACTCAGAAGCCTGACTGAGTCAGCCTAGTCCAGAAGAACCACCCTGACAGCACACAGAATCTTTTAAGAAATAATAAATCTGAGCTGTTTAAGACACCATGTTTGGGATGGTTTAAGCAGCAGAAGCTAATGGATAGAACCAGATCATTCCTCCCTGGAGTGCTGATCTTTTATGACTTTGGCCAGGTAGTCCTCACCTGAACACATAGCTGAAATGGAGCCCCTCATTGGAAATTAAGTAACCTCCATATCTGTAGGAAGCAGAATTAGCAACAAACACAATGCACTGGGAAAAACCAAAGCAGAATCCGTAAACATTTGCTTTGCGGATGGCTGTCTTGTATGGCTTCTCCAGTTCAGCCTCAAACACTTCTATAAACTGCCTCTCCTTTCCAATCCCAGCCACAGTGCGAATATTACTGAGGGCTTCACTTGTAATCTGAAGAATGAAAAAGAGTTTTAGAAATAAAAGAGCAGAGATAACTGCTTTCATGACATTTTCAACCATTACATGGATTAGATCTGGTGCAAATGACAGAAGGCAGTATACAGCACAGATTGGGGCATCATCTGGGAACATAGAGAAGTTGCTGGAGATCAATTTGACTGGACCCTGAGACATTCTATCAGTTCAACACAAGTTCTACTTGATCCTAACATGGCTTTGTTGCCTCTACTTGTTGAGGAAGAGAGAAGAGGGGGAAAAACGGTACACAAGGCTATCTTTGTGAATTCATTTGAAATGTTCAAAATGGTATCTTTAGATGTGTCTGAGAGAAAAAGATTGTTTAATAATATAAACCTAAAATATTAGATTCTATTTCTTAAAAAATTATGACCAAATACTATATAAGATAGATTAAAGCTGAGTATGAAGTTTATCTTTTAGTCTATACTACAAATTTGTATTTGTTTCAATCTCTACTCTAGGGTAAATAACCACTGTTTCTGAATTAGGGTGCTATCCTAAAAAAGGTACAAAAGTGGGCTACTTCCTCCTATTGGCATATGAAATTCTTTTGGCTTCTGCCTACTTGGGCAATGTTCACATTCCTTCTTTAAAGAGAAAAAACCCAGTTTATAGTAAATTTGTTAAAAGGTGAGGGTGTGTTTATGTGTGTGTGCATGATTCCTTATCCCTGATATCTGTCTATGCCACCATATTTTCATTTACCTCTGATAACCAGATTTCATTAGAACATACTCTTAAAAGTGCATAGCTAAAACCTAAGTGTATTCGAGACCTAAACTGTATATATCTCATGGTTCTCTTTGGGAAAGACATTTGCCCCAAGTCAGGCAGACACTGAAATGTGAAAGTTAAAAGCATGTGCCATTAAAAAGATAGTAACTCCTCTCTGTGTGGGTGGCATGACCTGCAGAAACCATTAAGCTGAAAAAACCAAATAGACAGGAAAGTGAACTATCCTCTCTTGCAAAGGAGAATACTACACCAAACTGGGATGTAGAAAAAATAACTGACAGGAAACTGAACATGTAACCCTCTGTGTTTTCCCCACTATTTCTCCACACCTGCTCAATCTCATATCATCAGAGGCATATATGAAAAAGGCTAATGGGAAGTTTCTAACCATGAATGTTTGTAGGCTGATAGCTTCCTTAAGTCTGTTTGCACCCCTCATTCTTAGCAGTCTGACAGCCACTCAGCCATAAGCAGTCTGAAAAGTGGGTCTGGGAGATTACCTGTCCTGCAACCTCCAGAGCCTGCTTGTCATTAGTGGCAAATCCCATCAACATTTTGGTCTGTATGGCTCCCGATAAAGCCAAGAAGGGGAAGAAGCACAGTATAACCAGGCTTAGCTTCCAGCTAAAGAAGAAGGCGATGATCATGGCCACGGTGATGTTAGTGAAGGAATTGACTATCATCCCGATCTGAGAGCCGGCAGCCTGCAAGCCAACAGTGATCAACCAATTTCAGACACACAGTCTCTAACTAAATATCATGAAAAAGCTATTTTGTAGCAAATAGGTTTTTAAAAATTATTTTGATAAAATATACATAACAATGTTTATCATTTTAGCCATTCCTAAACGTACAAGACAGTGGCATCAAATACCTTCACGATTGTAACTATCACCACATTTATTCCCAAAACTTTTTCATCATTCCTAACAAAAACTATACCCATTCAATTTAACATCCCTTCCTCCCTCTCCCCAGCCAGATCCTGTTAACCTCTATTCTATTTTCTGTCTCCATGACTTTGCCGATTCTAGGTACCACATATAAGTGGAATCATATAATATTTATCCCTCTGTGTCTAGCTTATTTTATCAAGCATAATATTTTCAAGATCCATCCATGTTACAGCAGGTATCAGGATTTCATTTATTTTAAAGCCGAATAATATTCCATTGTGTGTATATACCATATTTTGTTTATCCATTGATCTGTTGTTGAAAACTTGGGTTGTTTTCACCTTTGGCCATAATGAATAATGGTGCTACGAATATGGGTGTACAAGTATCTGTTTCGTCACTGCTTTCAATTCTTTTGGGTATATACTTAGGAGTGGAATTACTGATCATATGGTAGTTCTGTTTTAAAAAGGGAGGGTCTTTTAATTAAAGAGCCCCCCCAATGCACTTGAAGGCTGGATTAATAAAAATACATCTTATTCACACCTTCTTGGGAGCTCAGGTATTGACTAATTTCATTTCATGGGTATCAGAGCTAGACCAGTCAGCGTGAGATTAATTATAGTGATAATGAATAACCTATAAAAGCTCCTTGCAGATTGAAGGTTGCAGAAATAGAAGAGATGAGATTTTGGCTTATTTATTTAATCTAAGGTCAAGAATAAGGTAAACTAGACACTAGAATATGCAAATGTTGAGAGTAAAATTGGTAAAAACTTTAAGCAGTAAGACAATGCATATTAAAACCTTTCAAAATGATTATACATTTTGATCCAGTGATTATATTTTGAGAACTAAAAATATAGTCAAGGGTATGCCACAAGCTTAATGCAAAATGATATAAATTGCTTATGTGGGGAGGGAGGACCTAAACGGGGAATTCTTTGAGAAATGATGATATATTAAAATGATGAATTAAGCATTCATTAAAAATTCATTGTAGAAGCATATATAAGGACCAAAATATGCTCACATCAGATTGTTTCAGGAGAAAAAAGAAAGATTACAAAATAATATGTACGGTGTGACCCAATGACTGTGGGAAACACATTTTCTATTTATACAATAGAAAAAGCGTAGAATGATCAAAATGAAAAATTTACAGGGATTTTCCTCTAAAGAGGATTCCATGTTCCTTTGAAATTCTCCATATCATGGTTCATATTGTTGGTTCAGCTGGTAGAAGTCGAGATATACAGTACAGCACTACAAATCCAGTGAGTTTTTTTCTTCCAAGAGCCTCATGGACAAACCATGACTTTTCTTTTTCCTCTTTTTCTGATTTTCATGGAAAGTGAGCAGTGGTGTTGAGAGGCAAACTGAACTCTTATCCCTTTAACCCAAATGCCTGGTTTAATAAAGGTGTAGCCTCATCTTGTACACTTGTGCAAATCTCCTGAACAAGGCTACAGGTTCTGGGGTTTAGAAACCACAGCTTAGTCTCCCTTAGTCAGAAAAGACAGCCCTTGGAATGTGTCAGCATTCTAGATAGCAATCATCTCTGTCTTTCCCTCAGGTTCCCGGCTGGGCTGCTTAGAACAGCTTCTTTTCCTAAGACTAACTTACAAGCCAGGCACCTGTGGAAGGAGGCTTTTTTCCACACACACCCTCTGCGGGCACCATTAAGTCTCGTGGAATCTGAGCCTCCGGGCCTAAAAAAAAAAAAAAAAAAAAAAAACGATCTGAGAAAGGAGGGAAAATTCTTCTCAATTGCTAGACTCAGAGGAAATGCAAAACTCTGACCGATTTTTTTTTTTTTATAAACTTATTTATTTTATTTATTTATTTTTGGCTGTGTTGGGTCTGTTGCTGCGCGCGGGCTTCTCATTGCGGTGGCTTCTCCTGTTGCGGAGAACGGGCTGTAGGTGCGCAGGCTTCGGTAGCTGTGGCGCACAGTTGCTCCGCGGCACGTGGGATCTTCCCGGACCGGGGATCGAACCCGTGTCACCTGCATTGGCAGGCGGATTCTTAACCACTGCGCCACCAAGGAAGCCCCTCTGACCGATTTTGATTCATGCCATAACACTGATTCTGGGCACTACCTAGGAGACAGTGTGCTTTAGCTGCTGTTTGTCAGCTTTGGAAATGGGCGAAAATGTAGCTCTGGGGTATCTCCCCCGCGAGTTCCTGTTTCATGGGAAATATGTACATGGTTATTGTAATTACGTGATTATTGGAATACATAAAGGAAAGAAAATCTACTCCAGTTACTACATGCCTGGTTTCCCCCACGGCTTACCCCTTGAACTTGAGAAGCATCTGTAGCAAGCCTTGTTGTCAGTGCTCCAGGGCTGTTTCTGAGGTCATCAAACCAGCCAATTTCTTGCCCTAACATTGCTCTGAAACCCAATTTACGTAGCCTTTTTGTGAGGAGTTCCCCGGATTTAGCAAAAGCATATCCCTGAAACATAAAGGAGTCTTTAGTGATATTTTAACAGGAAAAGGGGGAAAATAACTAAATCGCTTACTGAAAAATAAAATTCCTTACCTGCAGAAATTGAGTGCAAAAAGATACACAGCCTATTGCTACAAAGAGCAGGCATGCACCATGGATCTGTGACCTTTGTTCTTCTTTATCAGGAATTGAAAAAGTCTTTGCAAGACAGTAAGCAAGGAAGTAACTTTAGTATTAACAAACAATAGCAAAAGAAATCAATTCAAATATGTTTAAGAGAAATTTCTCTTAGGCTTTGGGTTAAAAACCAGTTCACTTTAAACATACTAGCATTAAACCAAAGTTAACTATGAACATGTACACTTAATTCTCTGTGGGGAAGGAAGGCTGGTGAATGAAACCCAGTGGTTATGACTGACAGAATTTTTGTCTCATTTCTTTGCCTGATGTAGGCAATTGTGTTGGCTTTTCTTTGATACAGATGAAAAATATGATGAAATGCCTCAAATTCTTTACATAATAAGGCAAGGAAAAAAAGAAAGGAAGGAAGAAAAGAAGAAGGAAAGGAGGAAGAAAAGAAGGGGGGGGACGTTACTTGAGAATCTGAGAATATTATTCCAGGACAAAACTCAAAGTAATATGACCTATGTCTTTCCCCAATAATAAAGATGGCTTTCCCACTCTGGTACCTCGCCTATTATTAGTTTTATAGATTACTTATATATATACAAATAATAGAATCATTATAAAAGCAACTGGCACACACACACACAAAAGCAACTAGCTATCAAGGTATTGACTGGAATTGTCTTAGGACAGAAAAGCTTCCATCCATCAGAGGCTGAAATTGTTGCTTCTAAATCACCAGAAGCTGAAAACATTCCCCTCAAAAAACTATGGAACTTATGAGTGGGGTTTTTTTTTTCAGTCTATAATAAGTGGTAAACTATACTCATAAGTATATTCTGAACTTACAGGCACATGCTCAAGTAACTGATTGGGACCCAAGCTGTTGCAATATGAAAATGGAAAGAATAGCTGCATATTCTAATGACATCGCCCTACAGTGAAATAGATTTTAGGTACATCAAAACCCTCCTAATTCAGACCAAGTGAGGGAACTGTGAGAGTTCAGAAAAGCTAGTTATTAGAGAGCTGCACAATAAATCCTTCCTTATTGCTCTGCATTAATTTGAGTAACTAGAACAATACCAGAAAGCAGTTGCTCAAAGGAAACCATTTATTCAACAAATATTTATCGAATGCCTGCTATATGCCAAATAAATCTCCTGTAAACAATGTATACTACTCCATTAACAAATCCTTTTTTGTAAAGCAGAAGTAACCCGTTGAAATTATCACAAATTCCAAAGTAGGGAGAGGGGTTCTAAATTAATGAGATGTACTGTTTCTAGGACAGAGCATTTGGGCCCGTCATGGTTCTTAGCAATAAAGAATACATTCATTCTTAATGAATGAAGTGGGTTCAAAAGATGCTACAGTCATTCACCCCACCCTGGAATAACTCATGTAAGGTTACTTTACAGTTTACAAATACAAAGACTTACAGACATATTTCAGTTTGGTTTTAAAAATCACTATACAAATCCCCACAAACCCCAAACGGTGATGCCACAATTCTCATTCCTCTCTAAGGTCACCTATTATAATCATGGACTACAGTACTGCATATTAGCCAGTTTAGCTCTTATTTTATAGATGGGAAACTAAAGCCCACAAGATCGAGTCCTTTGTCCAAGTTCATTTAGCTGGTGGTTATTATTAGATAAGGAAATGCCTGGTTTCCAGATTCCAATGCAGTGGTTTTCTTCTGGGCACGCTCTCTTGGCTCTTGATATTACCCGTCTTCTCAGTGTTAAAAGAGAATGTTTGGCTAATATTACGTTCAAGATTGGGCATCAGATGTCTGTAATCTTCTCCCCCCCCCAACCACAAACTCTACTGCGTGAGTTCTTTGTACATTCTTACTGAAATGCAACCCAAAGGACTGCCCATCTCCTGGTTCTTCTGTTTTTAGACTAGCTGTAGTTCAAGCACACATCTACATCATTTTGTAAAGGTAAGTTTGTTTAAGGAGAAAATGAACATTCTCTAGACTCTTGCTATTTACCAGATGCAAATGTGTTACTTAACCTACTTTAACTTAAATGAGGATTTCCTTAAATTAGGATTCTTAAAACAACCCAGTGAGGTAGATTTTCTCGCCCCATATTATAGATTAGGAAGCTAAGACTCATCAAGGGGAAACCACTTGCCCAGATGCATGCAGACAGCACAGAGCAGAGACCTGCGGCAAGTCCAGGGCTGGCTGACTCCAGCGTTCATGCTTTTCCCCAGCATGCTATGTCCAAACTGCAGTGCTTGGAACACTTGGCACCTTTTCCAAGTCAAATAAACCCAGGGAAAGTGAACCAGATAAATTATGCTTTACATGTACATTGAGGCTTCGCTAGATTAGCAACCAGGCCCCTAACGCCCAATCATTTGCTGGGTCCTCCTTCCAAACTGTGGTCTCAGTACCAACTGTGAATATTGTGCCCTTTAGATATGTCAGAATGAAAACAGTGCAATTAAAACCAGACTATTATCTGACTCATGATTATACCCTATGAGATGAAAGCATCATGAACCCACTGATGAATATGTGATAATTATGCTAAGAGGCACACAAAAACAACCTTCTTTATCAAAGAAGAAAAATAGTAAAGCTTTATCCTCTTAGCAAATATAACCCTGTGAGAGCCTTAACGATGAGCAGATTTTGGATTTCACCAACTAGATCCTGCTACTCTGATCCTTTGGTCCTTAAGTGAAAAGCTGAATTGCTCAGGCTAGGATTTTCTGGTTGTGACCAGAAGAATCACAGAGAATATTCTCACCACCAATAACCAAGGGCAGGGGTTGTAACTGGATCATCAAATTGTTTTTGACTTGGCCATTTCATAGACCACTAGAGCTAGAAGTTATCTTACAGATCATCTTTGTCAATCCTTCCTTTTATAGTTAAGGAAACTGAGACCCACAGAAGTGGCATGATGTGACCCCAGGGCAGAAAAAAAGTCTCCTGGCAGGGAACCCAGGACTCTTCCCAAAGCAGTTCATACACAGGGTTTGGGTGAAGTTGAGCGAATGCATTCCATACTCTGCATTCATAAGAGAGAAAGAGATGAGCAGCAAAGAAGTTGACATCCTGGAATTATTTTAAAAGTGAACATCTAGGGCATAGTCTTGGGTCTTAACAGATTCAGTGCCACCCCCTACAACCTCTACATCTGCATCACTGCTCAGTGGAATGCATTTCCAGAGCCTCTCCCTGGTAGAATGTCAGCTTTATGAGAGCAGGAGCGCTCTGGTTTTCTTGCTCCTCCTAATACCAGCAATGGTGTCTGGAAGAAAGTAAGTGATCCCTAAATATTTGGTGAATGATCAGTGGATTTTTTGTTTTAATGTCTGTCTTCCTCATAGACTGGAAACTGCATTAGGGAAGGCGCCCTGACTGACACTGTGTTCCCAAGTCCCTAGTCTAGGGGAGATAACCAAAAAATACCTATTGAGTGAATAAAAAAACATTTCTATTATGTTTAGGGTATGGTATTTACTAGATATTAATGAATATAAATTAATTATTAAAATATTTTCAGCATAACCAGAAATTCAGTTTACCAGAGTTGGCCCCTGTGTTTCCAGTTTCCTACCTTTCTGATGATTTCCTCACTTAACACAAGGGGGCAGTGTGAAAACTGAAGCGGTGGCTGAGGCCCTCCCTATAGGATTGATTTGATTTTGCTTGTGGACTATACAAATCTTTCTATACAACTCATGCCTGAGGGGACTTAACTTCTTGTCAGGAACTCTGCCAGAGAGACCGCAAGAGAGAAAGAACAGCAGAGGAGGAAACTAAAACTTAGGACTCTCACAAATCCTTCAAAAAGGCTGGTGCTCGTCCTGGTCCCATCACCCAATGTGATGCTGTGTCACCTTGAACAAGTTGTTACAGTTCTCTAGATTCTAGGTTTGCCTCCTTGCTGACCTCACAGGATTTGTGTGTGTGTAAATTTCAACTAAGAAAATGTGATAGATTATTGAGAACTAATTTTGCAATGATAAGGTTTTATTGGAACTTGGCTCTGCAGTCACACTGCCTGGATTTAAATCCCAGATCTACCACTCACTCCCCTAAGTTCTTTACGCCTTGGTTTGCTCCTTTGTCAAATGGGAACAATAAGGATACCTACCACAGGTGGTTATTAGAAAAGTTTAGTGAACTATTGTATACAAAGTTCTTAGATAGTGCCTAATTATTGTTTGTAGTCATTATTATTATTATTATTTTATTATAACAATGAAGTCAGATGGAGAATATCAAAACTCCTAGGAGGTGAAAAACTGAAATAAGCTTATTCTTTATCCATGCCTTATTTTACTTCTCTCTTCCTTTTCCTGTTTCCTCCCCACCTCCCCATTTCAATGGTGCAACCAGCAGAAGAGAAGAGCATTATACAACATGCATGAACACCTGCTATTTCAAGTCAAACTTTGTACCTCAGCTGTTCAGCAAGAGCAAAATGGCCCCCCAATCCTTTTGTATTATTCAACCAACCTGTTTTGCATTCTGATTTGGTTTGCATATAGGTAAACTGCCCTCTTTTGACACTAAATTTGCAGCCATAGTGCTGTTTTTTTACAGACACAATGCCTGTTGGAGGGTGCTGCCAGCCCAAATAAAATACCGCTTCACCTTCTTACCTCCTGTGTGATGGAGACTCGAGACATTTTTAATCCTTTAGAGATGAGAAAAAAGAGCTAAAAAAAAGCTTAAAAATAAAAAAGAGCTAAATACATTACAACAAAGAGCCAACCTATCAAAAATGACAATATCCACTGATAGACAAACCAAAGGTAGGAGGAGAATAAAGCTGGTCCAGCTGTTTGCTTACCCCAAGAATACGGCTGAACAAGAAGGAATAGAAGGGTGTGACTGTCCCATTGACAGCTGCGCCCACAGCCCCTACCAGCATGTAGGGCCATTCTGGAGCATTAACTTTCAGAATCCTCCTAACTGGGGCAGGTTCAATTTCTTCTTCCACAGGAATGTTCTTGTCCTTGAGGGAAGAAGGAGTTACATTAATCATCTAAATTTCTGCATATACTCTTTTGTTATACAGCAGACCCTTTGGTATTCACAGATTTGAGTCATGATTTGATTGGTTATGAGTGACCTTAAAGATCTATGAGACGAAGTGATTTGTTATTTTGTGAAAAATCGTTCTGAATTGCTTGCCATCATGCTGTGACTTGGATGGGATGGATCTTAGAGTGTCTGCTCATCTGAAGGTGAGCTCGTAGTTCTCTTTTCACAATTGCATAGGTATTAACTCTTGGGGAGTAATAAATATGTTGGATCTGTAAGAAAAATAACCCCCCAATTTTAGAAAGTTTTTGTGCTATAGTGGTATTTACATATTTGAGGACTTGTGAAATTTTCAAGATATGTCCTTCATAAATGTCAAAGCTCTAAAATCTTGTAACTGGCTAAAGCTCTAGGGCAGGCCAGTGTATCTAAACAAGGCAAAATAATTTTAAAAATGTATTAAGCGGTGTCGAGGGTTATCAATTGCATGTTTTCTCTAAGGTTTTCCTTAATTAGTGCCCAGAAGTAAATGGTAATCAATTTGGATTTCTAAATTCTGCATTTTCTTCACAAGGAGTAAAAATTATTTCAAAATTTCCCTATTCCAATTTCTTTAGTTGCCATTAAAGTGTCAGAGCTAGCAAATTTTTATCCTCTTAAAGGCAAATATATTCAGAACATCATCGTTTTTACCATCATTTTTCCTTGTTATAGATATTGTTCAGTGCTTGGTCTTTAGGCCCATTATTCAATAATTTGTTAAATTTATTGCCCACTTTGTTCGAGAAAGGGTTTTAGGTGACGTATATAGATCTGTATTGATTTATTTTTTACTTTTTCTATTAAAATATACTAAAAATGTCTACAGCAAATTGACTACAAAACTATTAGTGCTCTCTTTCATTAATACGCAGTAATTTACGCCTTAGGGAGCTGAATGTCAGGAACAGAAGACAGCAAGGAACTTCAAATACTATCCTTTTGCTTCCAAAGTCAAAGTCTACATTACCAAGTCAATTGAAATAAAAGGCTGGTGTCCCTCTCATTCTAGTTGCAAGCCAAATAGGATGGATGAAGGCAGCTCAGCTGGTGATAGATTTGTCAATGCCTCCATTTCAAGTTCTCTCTTGGCGTGCCCTCAACAGTTGCACTTGTCATTACTACTCACTCATGCAGCAAATCCTTCAATGATTTCATCTCTGACATCTTACTAAACTCTAGGAAATCAATGCAGAGAGGAAGACAGGTGGCTGGGAAAGCATGAGGGAAACAGGTGTAGAAAGAATGAGGTTCTTGGATGGGTCTCATATGGTCACTAATGGAATATATCACTGAGTTCTTTAACTCTCTGAGGCTCAGTTACCTCCTCCTCAAAAGGAAAGTTGTGTGGGGAAGACAATTCTCTATGGGTCTCTCATGTTTCTGCACATCTTGTGAAAAGAGGCATTGACTTCCTCTGTTCAGGCTATTTCTTCAAGCATATTTGTACAGCAAATAGCCTTGGAGGACAGAGGTAGTGTCTCCATCCCAAGAAAAGGACAGATGTGCTTATTGTCCATTATAAAAACATCAGGTTCCTCAAGCCCAGGATTCCTCTCCCTGTTCATTTGCTGGTATCATCTGGCTCTCTTTGCATCAACTTAACGGGAAGTGGGGTTGGGCTGGGGAACTAGTGCAAATGCTATATTCTTGCTCCTGCTTGTGCTCTGAGTAAAAGGTCGTTTGTCTCTGATGCAGAGCTCTTGTGTATTCTGCCAGCATCCATGAAATTGGGTCAGGCTATAGCTTGCAATAGAGCAAAATATCAGACCCTTTACAGTTCTAAACAGTGGTTGGTGTCCAGTTCTGGACGCTTACCAGACTCACGTGGGTCGAAGATTAAAATTACAGATACCTGGGTCCCATCAACAGAAATTCTATTTTAGTAAGCCTAAGTGTGAATTTGTGTTTTAAAAAATACTCCTCAGGTAATTCTGATGACAAAGCCCATTTTTTGAGGTCCTCAGCAGTACACAATCTCCAAAACTTCTTCCAGAACTAAACGTTTGGGGTGCCATGTTTGAATGTTTTGAAAGTGTCAGCTGTGCTATACCATCTAGGGACATTAAACTCCAACATTTCCTGGAACCACTGTCCCACAAGATGGTCCACCCACAGTCTGATATGATACAAATTTCCCTGGTCTTCTGATATCTGAAGGTATCCCTAAACCTTAACAACAAAACCAAAGACATCTAAAAGCAGTATGAAGTACCCTTTGTCCAGTAGTTAACATTCCAAGATAGGCTAACAGGAAGCAAAATTTAATTAATTTGAATAATTTTGTTTTTTCCCCTTTCATTAAAAATTTGACTTTAAAGGAAACTATGCCCCAACCCCCCAAAAGATGAGGCTATTAAGATTGAATGATGTAAAAACTAGGAAATCTGTCCCTGAATAATTGACTTTTTTTTTTTTTTTTTTTTGCAGTACTCGGGCCTCTCACTGTTGTGGCCTCTCCTGTTGCTCTGGATGCGCAGGCTCAGTGGCCATGGCTCACGGGCCCAGCCGCTCTGTGGCATGTGGGATCTTCCCGGACCGGGGCACGAACCCGTGTCCCCTGCATCGGCAGGCAGACTCTCAACCACTACGCCACCAGGGAAGCCCAGTAATTGACTTTTGATTGACTTTTATTTGATATTGCTAAAAGACAGTAGAAGAATAAAAGAAAATTAAAGTCACTATGTACAGAAGGGTTTTTACCTCTGGGATTTTGCAAAGCTAAGGACGAATTTACTCATCTAAAAAAAGCTAAAAAGCTAAAGATTATTTATATATATATATATATATATATATATATATATATATATATATATATATAGCAAACCAGTAACTCACAGAGAGATACAATTATTAAAGTTTATATATGCTTCCTCACTGCAGGGTTCCTGCCTCTATTGTGTCAATGTCAAGTTGCACAGTGCTCATTTATTTATCATATGTCATGAAGAATCCTGCTAGCAGCTCCAGTGCAGGGAGAAGGACAGTGGCTCTTGTTCATCTTTGCATCCCTAACACAATACCTGGCACGTGATAGGTGTGCAATCAGTGTTTATTGGATGAAAGAATGAATGAAGCTTTTATGCCTGTGGCGCATACATGCAACAAAACATTTATTTAAAAAGCACTGATCACTCACTTTTAATGTAGATGGTACAATGCTAGACAATGAGCTTTTCCCAGCTTCCTTCCTTCCATCTCCTTGTGTAGGTCAGGTGAAAATATAACTTCCTACTTAAGTCTTATGTCCCGATTTCTATACTTTGTTACATTGACTTTGTCATGCCAATCCATAGGGGTCTCCTGCCTCAATAACGACTTTAAGATATGATGATAGGAAATGGTAACTATGACCAAGAAGCAGGGACTCCCCAAATAATCAAAAACTGATAGTCATTTCTATAGATCCTCTGTCCTATCTCTCAACCATTGCCTAAACCCTGTCTCCAAATTAGCTGTGATGAAGCTATGGATTTCTAATATTTGACCTTGACTCAATCTCCTATATATTCTACCTTTTTAGTTTCCCTAAAAGAGATGCCTAGATATCAGAGACTGGAACCTCTAGCCTGCAGGTTTCCCCTAATTCTAATCTTAATTTTGTCAGCATTGTAACTAAGATCTGACTCCATTTATGAGAGCCAAGAGTATAGCTTGGAGAGGAAGAGAAAACAGGCTGTAGTCATGGCTCTGTCACCAGCTAACTATGAGATGTTGGGTCAGACACCCCACTTAGAGTTTGGAAGGACAGACTTTTGAAACCATTTCCTGAAGTTTTCGGAGTCAAAACTCTAAGAGACCACAAGGTGGAGATAACTCCTTTATATAAGTAAAACTTTTGCACTGCCACAGAAGGTAGAACATCTCCCAATTAACAGAAGGTCAGGTTAGAGCTTCTTCATCAAAATAAGAAAAAAAAAAAAAAAAAGAATTTTGCCAGTGATTAATCTTACAGAATTTAGTTAACTATTAAAAAACTTTAAAATGTACTTGGATGAGAAAGTCCATATTTTAACCAAACAAGATTAAATTTTATTAACCTTGATTCTGTTGTTTACTTTAAAAAAATACTTAATTTTCAAATCAAAAAGATTCTAATATAATTATCCTACAAATGAGCAGTATTAATATAAGCATAAGACCTTTATTTGCTTCAAGCTTTAGCAAAATCGCATTGGTGTCCCTGTCACTTTCTTCCCTTATTCCTTTTCCTTCCTTAACTAGAGAGAGAAATTAGAGTGTCAATTTAATAAAATTACACTGCATTAGGGAACATTTTTGTTTCTCTAAAACTCATCTCTATATTTGATTTAGGTTTCCATTTATTTAAATATCTCCCTTCTGAGTTTTCCCTGCCTCATGAGAACTCTGGGAACCTGATCTTCAGACCTCCAGGAAATCTGATTGTTCTCTGCAACAATGCTGAGTCATCTACCAGCTTCAACAAAAACAACAAAATTGAATTTTCTTTTCCTTCCTTCCTAACGCTCTTACTTTTATTGTCAAATATTTACCCAGAAACTAGGGGGAAAAAATTAAAATGCAAAAATTGAATATGATTGGGACTTCCCTGGTGGCACAGCGGTTAAGAATCTGCCTGCTAATGCAAGGGACACGGGTTTGAGCTCTGGTCTGGGAAGATCCCACATGCTGTGGAGCAACTAAGCCTGTGTGCCACAACTAGTGTGCCTGCACTCTAGAGCCCACGTGCCACAACTACTGAGCCCACATGCCACAACTACTGAAGCCCGTGTGCCTAGAGCCCATGCTGCCCAACAAGAGAAGCCACCGCAATGAGAAGCCCGAGCACCACAACGAAGAGTAGCCCCTGCTTGCTGCAGCTAGAGAAAGCCCACGCACAGCAACAAAGACCAAATGAAGAAGCTTCAAGATGGCGGAAGAGTAAGACGCAGAGATCACCTTCCTCCCCACAAGTACATCAGAAATACATCTACATGTGGAACAACTCATACAGAACACCTACTGAACGCTGGCAGAAGACCTCAGACCTACCAAAAGGCAAGAAACTCCCCACGTAGCTGGGCAGGGCAAAAGAAAAAAGAAAAAACAGAGACAAAAGAATAGGGGTGGGACCTGCACCAGTGGGAGGGAGCTGTGAAGGAGGAAAGGTTTCCACACACTAGAAAGCCGCTTCGCGGGCAGAGACTGCGGGTGGCGGGGTGGTGGGGGGGGAAGCTTCGAAGCCATGGAGGAGAGCACAGCAACAGGGGTGCGGAAGGCACAGCGGAGAGATTCCCGCAGAGAGGATCGGTGCCGACCGGCACTCACCAGCCCGAGAGGCTTGTTTGCTCGCCCGCTGGGGCAGGCGGGGCTGGGAGCTGAGGCTCGGGCTTCGGTCGGATCCCAGGGAGAGGACTGGGGCTGGCGGCGTGAACACAGCCTGAAGGGGTTAGTGCGCCACAGCTAGCCGGGAGGGAGTCCGGAAAAAGTCTGGACCTGCCGAAGAGGCAAGAGACTTTTTCTTCCCTCTATGTTTCCTGGTGCGCGAGGAGATGGGATTAAGAGCGCTGCCTAAAGGAGCTCCAGAGACAGGCGAGAGCCGCAGCTAAAAGCGCAGACCCCAGAGACAGGAATGAGATGCTAAGGCTGCCGCTGCCGCCACCAAGAAGCCTGTGTGCAAGCACAGGTCACTATCCACACCTACCTTCCGGGGAGCCTGTGCAGCCCACCACTGCCAGGGTCCCGGGATCCAGGGACAACTTCCCAGGGAGAACACACGGCGTGCCTCAGGCTGGTGCAACGTCATGCCGGCCTCTGCTGCTGCAGGGTCGCCTCACATTCGTACCCCTCCCTCCCCCCGGCCTGAGTGAGCCAGAGCCCCTGAATCAGCTGCTGCTTTAACCCCGTCCTGTCTGAGCGAAGAACAGACGCCCTCAGGCGACCTACATGCAGAGGTGGGGCCCAATCCCAAGCTGAACCCTGGGAGCTGTGCGAACAAAGAAGAGAACGGGAAATTTCTCCCAGCAGCCTCAGGGGCAGAGGATTAAATCTCCACAATCAACTTGATGTACTCTGCATCTGTGGAATACCTGAAGAGACAATGAATCATCCCATATTGAGGAGGTGGACTTTGGGAGCAACGATATATATATATTTTTTTACCTTTTTCTCTTTTTGTGAGTGTGTATGTGTATGCTTCTGTGTGTGATTTTGTCTGTATAGCTTTGCTTTTGCCATTTGTCCTAGGGTTCTGTCTGTCTGATTTTTTCTTTTTTTTTAATCACTTAAAAATTTTTTTCTTAATAATGATTTTTTAGTTTAATAACTTTATTTTATTTTACATTATTTTATTTTATCTTCTTTCTCTCTTTCTTTCTTTTCTTCTCACTTTATTCTGAGCCATGTGGAGGACAGGCTCTTGGTGCTCCAGTCAGGCGACAGGGCTGTGCCTCTGAGGTGGGAGAGCCAAGTTCAGGACACTGGTCCACAAGAGACCTCCCAACTCCATGTAATATCAAATGGCGAAAATCTCCCAGAGATCTCCATCTCAACGCCAAGACCCAGCTCCACTCAATGACCAGAAACCTACAGTGCTGGACACCGTATAACAAACAACTAGCAAGACAGGAACACAACCCCATCCATTAGCACAGAGGCTGCCTAAAATCATAATAAGGCCACAGACACCTCAAGAAACACCACAAGATGTGGACCTGCCCATCAGAAAGACAAGATCCAGCCTCATCCACCAGAACATAGGCACTAGTCCCCTCCACCAAGAAGCCTACACAACCCACTGAACCAACCTTAGCCACTGGGGACAGACACCAAAAACAACGGAAACTACAAACCTGCAGCCTGCGAAAAGCAGAACGCAAAAACAGTAAGTAGAGCAAAATGAGAAGACAGAGAAACACACAGCAGATGAAGAAGCAAGGCAAATCCCCACCAGAACTAAGAAATGAAGAGGAAATAGGTAGTCTACCTGAAAAAGAATTCAGAATAATGATAGTAAAGATGATCCAAAATCTTGGAAATAGAATGGAGAATATACAAGAAACATTTAACAAGGAACTAGAAGAACAAAAGAGCAAATAAACAGTGATGAACAACACAATATATGAAATTAAATATTCTCTAGAAGGGATCAATAGCAGAATAACTGATGCAGAAGAACAGATAAGTGACCTGGAAGATAAAATAGTGGAAATAACTACCTCACAGCAGAATTAAGAAACAAGAATGAAAAGAATTGAGGACAGTCTCAGAGACCTCTGGGACAACATTAAATGCACCAACATTTGAATTATAGGGGTCCCAGAAGGAGAAGAGAAAAAGAAAGGGACTGAGAAAATATTTGAAGAGATTATAGTTCAAAACTTCCCTAATATGGGAAAGGAAATAGTTAATCAAGTCCAGGAAGCACAGAGAGTCCCATACAGGATAAATGCAAGGAGAAACATGCCAAGACACATATTAATCAAACTATCAAAAATTAAATGCAAATAACAAATATTAAAAGCAACAAGGGAAAAACAACAAATAACACACAAGGGAATCCCCATAAGGTGAACAGCTGATCTTTCAGCAGAAACCCTGCAAGCCAGAAGGGAGTGGCAGGACATATTTAAAGTGATGAAGGAGAAAAACCTACAACCAAGATTACTCTACCCAGCAAGGATCTCATTCAGATTTGATGGAGAAATTAAAACCTTTACAGACAAGCAAAAGCTAAGAGAACTCAGCACCACCAAAGCAGCTTTACAACAAATGCTAAAGGAACTTCTCTAGGCAGGCAACACAAGAGAAGGAAAAGACCTACAATAATAAACCCAAAACAATTAAGAAAATGGTCATAGGAACATACATATTGATAATTACCTTAAATGTAAATGGATTAAGTGCTCCAAGAAAAGACATAGACTGGCTGAATGGATACAAAAACAAGACGTGTATATATGCTGTCTACAAAAGACCCACTTCAGACCTAGGGACACATACAGACTGAAAGTGAGGGGATGGAAAAATATATTCCATGCAAATGGAAATCAAAAGAAAGCTGCAGTAGCAATTCTCATATCAGACAAAATAAACTTTAAAACAAAGACTATTACAAGAGACAAAGAAGGACACTACATAATGATCAAGGGATCGATCCAAGAAGAAGTTATAACAATTGTAAATATTTATGCACCCAACATAGGAGCACCTCAATACATAAGACAAATACTAACAGCCATAAAAGGGGAAATCCACAGTAACACAATCATAGTAGGGGACTTTAACACCCCACTTTCACCAATGGACAGATCATCCAAAATGGAGATAAATAAGGAAACACAAACTTTAAATGATACATTAAACAAGATGGACTTAATTGATATTTATAGGATATTCCATCCAAAAACAACAGAATACACATTCTGCTCAAGTGTTCATGGAACATTCTCCAGGATAGATCATATCTTGCATCACAAATCAAGCCTTGGTAAATTTAAGAACATTGAAATCGTATCAAGTATCTTTTCTGACCACAACGCTGTGAGACTAGATATCAATTACAGGAAAAAATCTGTAAAAAATACAAATGGAGGCTAAACAATACACTACTTAATAACCAACAGATCACTGAAGAAATCAAAGAGGAAATCAAAAAATACCTAGAAACAAATGATAATGAAAACATGACAACCCAAAACCTATGGGATGCAGCAAAAGCAGTTCTAAGAGGGAAGTTTATAGCAATACAATCCCACCTTAAGAAACAGGAAACATCTCGAATAAACAACCTAACCTTGCACCTAAAGCAATTAGAGAAAGAAGAACAAAAACATCCCAAAGTTAGCAGAAGGAAAGAGATCATAAAAATCAGATCAGAAATAAATGAAAAAGAAATGAAGGAAATGATAGCAAAGATCAATAAAACTAAAGGCTGGTTCTTTGAGAAGATAAACAAAATTGATAAACCATTAGCCAGACTCATCAAGAAAAAAAGGGAGAAGACTCAAATCAATAGAATTAGAAATGAAAAAGGAGAAGTAACAACTGACACTGCAGAAATACAAAGGATCATGAGAGATTACTACAAGCAACTCTATGCCAATAAAATGGACAACCTGGAAGAAATGGACAAATTCTTAGAAATGCACAACCTTCTGAGATGCACAAGCAGGAAGAAATAGAAAATATGAACAGACCAATCACAAGCACTGAAATTGAAACTGTGATTAACAAACGAAAGCCCAGGACCAGATGGCTTCACAGGCGAATTCTATCAAACATTTAGAGAAGAGCTAACACCTATCCTTCTCAAACTCTTCCAAAATATAGCAGAGGGAGGAACACTCCCAAACTCATTCTACAAGGCCACCAACACTCTGATGCCAAAACCAGACAAAGATGTCACAAAGAGAGAAAACTACAGGCCAATATCACTGATGAGCATAGATGCAAAAATCCTCAACAAAATACTAGCAAACAGAATCCAACAGCACATTAAAAGGATCATACACTATGATTAAGTGGGGTTTATCCCAGGAATGCAAGGGTTCTTCAATATACGCAAATCAATCAACGTGATACACGTTGCTCAATAGATGCAGAGAAAGCTTTCGACAAAATTCAACACCCATTTATGATAAAAACCCTGCAGAAAGTAGGCATAGAGGGAATTTTCCTCAACATAATAAAGGCCATATATGACAAACCCGCAGCCAGCATCGTCCTCAATGGTGAAAAACTGAAACCATTTCCACTAAGATCAGGAACAAGACAAGGTTGCCCACTCTCACCACTATTATTCAACATAGTTTTGGAAGTTTTAGCCACAGCAATCAGAGAAGAAAAGGAAATAAAAGGAATCCAAATTGGAAAAGAAGAAGTAAAGCTGTCACTGTTTGTAGGTGACATGATACTATACATAGAGAATCCTAAAGATGCTACCAGAAAACTACTACAGTTAATCAATGAATTTGGTAAAGTTGCAGGATACAAAATTAATGCACAGAAATCTCTGGCATTCCTATATACTAATGATGAAAAATCTGAAAGTGAAATCAAGGAAACACTCCCATTTACCATTGCAACAAAAAGAATAAAATATCTAGGAATAAACCTACCTAAGGAGACAAAAGACCTGTATGCAGAAAATTATAAGACACTGATGAAAGAAATTAAAGATGATACAAATAGATGGAGAGATGTACCATGTTCTTGGATTGGAAGAATCAACATTGTGAAAATGACTCTACTACCCAAAGCAATCTACAGATTCAATGCAATCCCTATCAAACTACCACTGGCATTTTTCACAGAACTAGAACAAAAAATTTCACAATTTGTATGGAAACAAAAAAGACCCCGAATAGCCAAACCAATCCTGAGAACGAAAAATGGAGCTGGAGGAATCAGGCTCCCTGACTTCAGACTATACTACAAAGCTACAGTAATCAAGACAGTATGGTACTGGCACAAAAACAGAAAGATAGATCAATGGAACAGGATAGAAAGCCCAGAGTTAAACCCACGGAAATATGGTCACCTTATCTTTGATAAAGGAGGCAGGAATGTACAGTGGAGAAAGGACAGTCTCTTCAATAAGTGGTGCTGGGAAAACTGGATAGGGACATGTAAAGGTATGAGATTAGATCACTCCCTAACACCATACACAAAAATAAGCTCAAAATGGATTAAAGACCTAAATGTAAGGCCAGACACTATCAAACTCTTAGAGGAAAACATAGGCAGAACACTCTATGACTTAAATCACAGCAAGATCCTTTTTGACCCACCTCCTAGAGAAATGGAAATAAAGACAAAAATAAACACATGGGACCTAATGAAACTTAAAAGCTTTTGCACAGCAAAGGAAACCATAAACAAGACCAAAAGACAACCCTCAGAATGGGAGAAAATATTTGCAAATGAAGCAACTGACAAAGGATTAATCTCCAAAATTTATAAGCAGCTCATGCAGCTCAATAACAAAAAAACAAACAACCCAATCCAAAAATGGGCAGAAGACCTAAATAGACATTTCTCCACAGAAGATATACAGACTGCCAACAAACACACGAAAGTATGCTCAACATCTTTACTCATTAGAGAAATGCAAATCAAACTACAATGAGATATCATCTCACACCAGTCAGAATGGCCATCATCAAAAATTTCTAGAAACAATAAATGCTGGAGAGGGTGTGGAAAAAAGGGAACACTCTTGCACTGCTGGTGGGAATGTGAATTGGTACAGCCGCTATGGAGAACGGTATGGAGGTTCCTTAAAAAACTACAAATAGAACTACCATATGACCCAGCAATCCCACTACTGGGCATATACCCTGAGAAAACCATAATTCAAAAAGAGACATGTACCAAAATGTTCATAGCAGCCCTATTTACAATAGCCCGGAGATGGAAACAACCTAAGTGTCCATCATCGGATGAATGGATAAAGAAGATGTGGCACATATATACAATGGAATATTACTCAGCCATAAAAAGAAATGAAATTGAGCTATTTGTAATGAGGTGGATAGACCTAGAGTCTGTCATACAGAGTGAAGTAAGTCAGAAAGAGAAAGACAAATACTGTATGCTGACACATATATATGGAATTTAAGAAAAAAAAAATGTCGTGAAGAACATAGGGCTAAGACAGGAATAAAGACACAGACCTACTAGAGAATGGACTTGAGGATATGGGGAGGGGGAAGGGTAAGCTGTGACAAAGTGAAAGAGCGGCATGGACATACATACACTACCAAACGTAAGGTAGATAGCTAGTGGGAAGCAGCCGCATAGCACAGGGAGATCAGCTCGGTGCTTTGTGACCGCCTGGAGGGGTGGGATAGGGAGGGTGGGAGGGAGACGCAAAAGGGAGGGGATATGGAAACATATGTATATGTATAACTGATTAAATATGTTATAAAGCAAAAAATAAAAAATAAAAATAAATAAAAATAAAACTACAATGAGATATCATCTCACACCGGTCAGAATGGCCATCATCAAAATATCTACAAACAGTCAATGCTGGAGAGGGTGTGGAGAAAAGGGAACCCTCTTGCACTGTTGGTGGGAATGTAAATTGATACAGTCACCATGGAGAACAGTATGGAGGTTCCTTAAAAAACTAAAAATAGAACTACCATATGACCCAGCCATCCCAGTACTAGGCATATACCCTGAGAGAACCATAATTCAAAAAGAGTCATGTACCACAATGTTCATTGCAGCTCTATTTACAATAGCCAGGACATGGAAGCAACCTAAGTGTCCATCGACAGATGAATGGATAAAGATGTGGCACGCATATTCAATGGAATATTACTTAGCCATAAAAAGGAATAAAACTGAGTTATTTGTAGTGAGGTGATGGACCTGGAGACTGTCATACAGAGTGAAGTAAGTCAGAAAGAGAAAAATAAATACCGTATGCTAACACATATATATAGAATCTAAAAAAAAGAAAAAAAATGGTCAGAAGAACCTAGGGACGAGACAGGAATAAAGATGCAGACCTCCTAGAGAATGAACTTGAGGATACAGGGAGGGGGAAGGGTAAGCTGGGACAAAGTGAGAGAGTGGCATGGACATATATACACTACCAAACGTAAAATAGATAGCTAGTGGGAAGCAGCCGCATAGCACAAGGAGATCAGCTCGGTGCTTTTTGATCACCTAGAGGGGTGGGATAGGGAGGGAGATGCAAGAGGGAAGAAATATGGGGACATATGTATATGTATAACTGATTCACTTTGTTATAAAGCAGAAACTAACACACCATTTTAAAGCAATGATACTCTAATAAAGATGTTAAAAAAAACCCGACTAAATGCAGCCAAAAATAAATAAATAAAATAAATAAATTTATTTAAAAAATTGAATACGATTGGTGCTGTTATGTTTGAAACGTCAGCGCAGTGTTTAGTTCCTTCTCCCTTGAAGCTTATTAAACTCCTTACGTAATGCATCTTGTAGTTATGAGTGGCAGCACCATGGACATAAATGAAGAACCTGTTTCTAGAACTAGAAGAGGTGCTGAGTCCTTAATTACAAGATGCAGTAAGCAACCATGCTTGCTAAACGATCCTTCGGCTCCTGAGACAAGGTGTTCTTCTATGAAATTTATTTAAACCAACTCTATTAGATATTGAGACCGCTATCTATTTATTATCAATATATTAAAGCCAAAAGAGAGCCTTAATAATCCTTCCATCATATTTATAAGATTGTTAAGTAGTACTTTATTCCAAATTTAGCATTGTGAATAAGTGTTTATAATTACTCCCCAAATGGATTCTCATACTGAAATTCTTTAAAGACAATTTGAAATTACATCATGTACAATGGATGTGCTTGTAATTAAAATATTCTCTGACTCATTTTCTTTGATATATCTTGTGGTTTGGACCTTATTTTACTATAAAAATTTAATTTTGCATCCTAGTTTTAAAATCCCTTGATGTCCTACTACATGCAGCTCTGTAACTAAACAGAAAGATCAAAGAGTCTGTAGATCATGGGCAGGTTGGAATGGGACTCAACAGATTCTAGGTTTACATGTGTCAAATAAAGAGAAATGTTTGCTAGGTCACATGGTTACCAAATAAAGGACCTTCCGGTTAGGTTTGACAGAGCTATTCTCAGGGCAAGGCAAGGTGCCCAAGTTGATACAAACATAAATAATATATAGTCACTAACTTTAAGAAGCTTATAATTTAGTAACAGGATAAGATAACATGACCTGAAATAAGCCTCAATAAGAAAACTGCCATGAAAAGATTCAAATGAAGAGTAATGGGGGATCGAAAATGGGAGTATCAGGGCTGAAGAATGAAGTTCAGTGATTAAGCAAGGATTTGAGGAGGAGGGATGGTCACCTTATGTGAAAGTTAGACTGTACCCACCACAGCAATAGACATCCTGACGAAGAAAGTTTAATATTGTTATATGTGTTGATTCTTCTCCTATCTCTTTCATTTTTATGTTGTTTTGAATGATGTTAAAATTAATAGTGTTACTTTTAAATGCACTCTTAAACAATTATTATAAAATTGTATGAACTGAACAAATGCCCATAAAACTTAATCAGTCCCCATTAGTTTAAAATTTGTGATAACTTGTATATCAAACATTTCTGTTGTCAAACACTTTTGTCAAGGTTACTATAATTTAAGAAGGAGATTTAAAATTTTACAAAAACAGTTTTCAGATATCCTTAACAATTTTTAAATGATACCTACATAATCAAATAATCTGCTAAGTACCTGTAATTTGCTTGTGTTTATTAGAATGGTTCATCTAAGAACTATCAATTAACCCTTAATAGCTCAGTTTAAGTTACCATGTATTCTTAAAAGTATTTAATTAATTTGTGTTTCTTTTAAAATATGTAAAACATTATGTAAAATTTAAAGTTTCCATCAGGTCTTAATGGAGTCTCCCATTTAGTTTGACTTAGTGAAATAATACTAGATAAAGGCCTTGAAAACTCATCTTCACTTAAAGGGCATACAGTCGTCTCCAGGAGAGACTTCTTCCATCCCCCCATGAGCGATCGGTACCTGACCTTTCTGTCCTCTTCATAAGTAGACTTATGATCTGCAAGTGCTAATGGAGGTTCAGGTCCCAGGTAAGAAAGCTGAGACTTGGACTGTTGCCGGATGGAAGCTCTGTAAGTAAACAGAAAGATGAATTAGCCTATAAATTATGGGCAGGTTGGAACAGGACTCAGCTGGTTCCAAGTTTACATCACTTGTGTCAAATGAACAGAAATGTTTGCTAGGTTACATGGTAACCAGATAAGGGAGCTTCCTGATCAAGTTTGATAGAGCTATTCTTAAGGCAAAGCTAATCAGTTTGGTTGCTGTAGACAGCAGGCTAGACTCTGATTCACAGTATAACTGAGGAGGGAGAAAGAGAAGGGGGGCAAAGTTGTTCCACTAGTCCACCAAAAAAAAGGTCCAAGACTCAAATCCATTCCAAAACCACATGGTTCTACTAATTGCTATAATGGCAATGGTCCATCACTGTTACCTCCCTTCTGTTTGTAGGTTGTAGTTTTGATATCTCTCCTTCTCTCCCTCTCTCTCTTTCTCTTTCACCCTGATGTTTGCTTTAGCATAATGCCACCTGGATACAAATGGACCAGTAGGAGGAAAGAGGGCCACTAGTGAGGTCTTCTCCAGGCTATATACTGCCCATAGGGATGGATTTAGTTAACAAATCTCTTACTGAAATATAATTTAACTTGGTGTGTTCATTCATTCACTTGACAGAAGCTTACCGTGCACCTACAACATGCAAACCAGTGCCAGGTGCTTTGGGGGATACAAAGACTGGTCAATTACAGACTTCTCCCTAAGGAGCTTTAAACTTTTTTTTTTTTTTTTTTTTTTTGTGGTATGTGGGCCTCTCACTGCTGTGGCCTCTCCTGTTGCGGAGCACAGGTTCCGGATGCGCAGGCTCAGAGGCCATGGCTCACAGGCCCAGCCTCTCTGCGGCATGTGGGATCTTCCTGGACCGGGGCTCAAACCCATGTCCCCTGCATTGGCAGGCAGATTCTTAACCACTGCGCCACCAGGGAAGCCCACTTAAAACTTTATAGAAGAGCAATGCATGCATCCAACCCTGATGTAAGGGAGAATGCGGTAAGTGCTATAAGGCAGATTTAAATAAACAGTATGGAAATTTAAAGGAAAAAGGAATGTATGTCAGGTGTTACCATAAAAGGTTTCACAGAGGAGGTGGTTAAAGTAGGATCTGGGTATCTGTAGGCTGGAGGGAAGAGCATTGCTGATTGACAGAACAGTATAAAGAGAAGCATGGGGACAGAATTACTAGTTATATATACTTAGTATAGAGCAGATACAGGAAGTGATTGATTCAAATTGTTTTGTTTTTTCCCTGAGATTTCTGGGAAGGAGACTCCTACTCTCCTCTAGATTAAACTTGAAAGTATGTGACACTGGAAGCTGTTGGCAATTATGTCAAGGAAAGAAGCTTCCTGAAAAATGAATACTGAAAAATAAGTAGAGCAGAGAAGGGAAGAGAAAGAAACTGTATGTATCTTGGACAAATCATCGAAGCCCCAGCCTTGCTTGATGCCAAAGCCTCCTTGGACTATTTATTGAGTTATGTTAACTTATTCTTTCCCTTTAAAGGTTAAACCAGGTTGGCTTAGGTTTTCAGCCATTTTCAAATAGAGTCTTAAGTGATAGAGGCAATCCTGAAGACTTGAGAGGATAGAAGTTACACTATCAAAGCACTTAATCTGAAGAAGTACGGTGTAAAGAGAATGATTTAGAGATGAGGAGACCTGCATCGGCTGTGGTAGTGAGATCTAGATGGAGCTATTCATAAGTCTCTCCCTGTCATCCGTATCCAGGAGAAGTTAGACTAAAACAAATACCAAGGTGGTGCCTGCCTATTATTGATGCTCATCTAGCCTTCTTGAGAAGGCAGCAACACATCAACTGCATGACTCTAATTTGTTCCCACATTCTGTTGATGGCATCGCCATCCCCTTAGTCACCAGGTTCAACAGGCGCATTTATGTCAAGTCCTCCATCTTCCTTGCTCTTGCTCAAACTATTGCCAAGTCTTATTGTGATCAGGCATGAAACCACACCTCACCCCGATTCCCTGCTACCAAACTGGCCTCTGGGACACCCCAATCCCCTCCCACTTGGCCTGAAACCCTGCAGCAATAGAGTCATCTCTTTAAGTTAGGTTAACTAAGGTTGAGAGGTCATCTCCCAAAGGTGTGAGAAATAGGTATGTGTCAGCTAGAGAGAGCAGAGTGCATGACAGGGCTGAGACTTAAGGTTATGGGCCTAAATAGAAACTCAGAGCAGTAGAAGCCAAGGTAGGAGTATGTGCAGAAGAAGAGGGCATCAAAATATAGCTGCCTACAGCTCAGTTCGGAGCACAGAAGACCTTGATCCTCGTCCCCTCAAATTTCTACTACTTCATCTTATATTTCTTAAATCTCTCTTTCTCTCATTCCCTGTTGCCCACCATTCCACCTGTCTAGCATAAGCTGTCCCAGTGAGACCATGGGCAGTAAGGGTGCGAGACAGGGGCCTGACCTGCCCCCTCTGGTCTGCCATAAACACCAGCATTAGAATTCTATCACACCCCTTTTCAGAAACTTACAACATCTGCTCCTCCCTTCCTGAGAAGCCGAGTGCCACTTCTCACCACAAATAAAAACAGCTAATTTGGGAATATATGTTCTCTCTGTCAACATTATTATTTAGGAAATTACTGTCATCCATGAAATTGTTCTTGAACCTAAAATATATTACTAAAGAGAGAGTTAGGCATCAGAAGGACTGAAGCCAAGGAAATATGATACAAATGAACATTTCAATGAGTCATCTTAAAGATCTGTCAGCATACACAATAAGATATTTTTACCTTCTTACTCAAACTTATAAATCTTTCTCTGCAGGAGGTTAATAGCTACTTTCTGTGTATAGGTGGTATTTCTGTGTTTCTCTTCCCAGTCACCAAAATGGAGAATTTGTGAGAACTAATAGCCAAATAGAAAATATTTATATTAAAAATGGTTATCTGTTCCTAATAGTAAACTGTAAGTAAACTATGTAGAATGGGAAAAATTCTGTTCATCTGAAAAATTAAGGAAATATTAATTTTCTTGTTGACATGACCATGAGATACATCTCCTCTTTGCAACCTTTAACTTAGTGATCAAAAGAGTTGCCTAGTCATTTTCTGTGTTTAAGAAGTTAGTTGGTATCTTCAGATTGTGATTCTAATGACCTTTATAATTTTTTTCTTCCAATCAGAAAAAAAGCTGGTTAAACATAATACCAGATGTCTATAAAAATTGCCTAACATTTTTGGCAATTTTTATATCTTTTATTTTATAGATAAACATGAAGCTATTGTTTTATTACTTTCCAAATTCAAAAAATTCAATAAAACTAGCATTTCTTAGAATTTTTCTGAATAGACTTGTTCTTAAAAGGAAAAATAAAAATCAGTGAATATTAAAAGTAAGTAAATCTGTGTTTGAACGACTTGGAGTTGTTATCTGAATATTATATTTTAAGCTTCTTTAACCATTTTTCAATAAACAATTAGCTACCTTGAAAGAGCAAGTCCTAAACTGAGTCTTTGTTCAGAGCACAGCCTTGAGTTAAATGTCCTAGAAATGGTAAACTCCATGGTGGAGAAATATGCTGTCAGTCTGTTGCTTACAAATAGTTTCCTACCTTAAGAAAAAAAGATCTTGAATAACATTTTCACAAGTATAGACAAATACTCCTGGGCAGAATTATTCTTAATACATAGACTTTTAACATTAAAGGAACTATTTTTTTTAAACTTTTAAACCAGAATGAAAAGCTAAATTTATAGTCTTGCTATATAGCATGCTCCAAAAATATGCTTTGGAAGTCAATGCCCATGTATTGATCTAGGAAAAAATAAATTCATGTTTAGTAAAATTCTCTTTAAACGTCAGACAATGAATCTCTTATTTCATCTAGTTAAAGAATGATTTGATTTTGGATGGGTAACTCTGGGAGCAGAAATATTTGTAATTCAATTACAGCTCAGTAGGTTAAAGAATGAAGCTAAAGGCATGAATTTGACCTCCATTTAAGACAGTGCTTCATACCACAGTTAGCTTTGGGAGACAAGTCTGAACAGATTTTTTTTAAATCCCCTTTCTAAGCTTAATAAACAACATTTTAACTACAGAGCATCTTTATCATGTCCCCTACCCTCAATAAAATGAGAAGCCAAATTTAAACAAAAAATCTCTATGAATTGGAGACAGAAATGTCAATATAGCAAGCAAGGATTCATTTGCATGTTCATTATTACATAAGACCTGGGGCTGTGTTTAAGTAAGGGCTCTCCAGGTTGTACCTGAGGTATTGCCAGAGGATCTTAGCTGCAGAGGGCTCCTAAGAACATTTGAAAACTTTAAAATCTGTCCCGTGACTTAAGCTTACCTTAAGCTAGCTTGGTAGCTCCCTCTGCTAAAGGTCTGATTTCTCTCAAGTAAGGTATCTTCAGTTTCATCTTTTCCTATTCAACACAACACAAGTGATCCCTTAGTGTATACAACAAGCAGAACCATATCAAAATAAAATTATTATTTACTATATTTCCCTAGCATACCACTACTATGTCTGATGCTAAAACAGTCTGTTAACTTTATTGCAATAAATGAAAGTTAGCACTTGTCCAGCACATTCTAACAAAAACAACAATAAAAAAATAAAAATACTGAGCAAGATTGAATCTTTTGAACTATATGATAGCCTATGTGTTATCACCACAGAAATAGATAACCTATAGATATAGCCGATATTAACCACAAAAAACTTATGAGAAGCCCACTAGAGGTGGCAAAAAAAAAAAAAGACGCACCAAGTTAAAAAAAAACCAAAACTTTTCAGAATAAATCACGTGTTAAATGTATACAGTCATTTTACCCAATAGTGTTCACAAATCCAGATGTGATATGGTAGAGAAAGTTTTGAATGTTTGGTTAACGCAGGTTGAGGTAAACCACCAAACCTGAAAATTCAGATTGAAAAAGAGAAGGTACACTAGGGCCTGAAGTATCTATCTACATTAGTGAAAATAAGCATAAACCTTTTTAGTCATTGGTTAATTCACTCAGCCAACTAGAGGAGAGCTCCTACTGAGTGCAGGACACTCTAGGAAGACTCTCCTATTTGCAAACTGTGAGGGAAAAAAGGGATGGAATTGAAAGTTCTTCCACAAAAGACCTGTGTTTTAGCTCTATGACTTGATCAATAACTAAACCTCCTGAACATTGTTCTTTCCTTTATCATCTATACAATGTCTCCCAGGGCTTTGAGGAGAACAAGTAAGATACTGTATATTAAAATGCATAGAAATCCAAAAAACATTATATATAGCTAAGTATTTAATATAATGTACAAGCATAATGGAAAAGGCACTTGCCCTTTATGTCTTTTTCATTAAAGGCTTGATCTCCTTGACTTTGCAAAGTCATTAGAGTGAAGTAAACTCCTTTCCTTTCCAACAGTTCTTCATGGGTGCCTCTTTCCACTGCTGTACCACGTTCAAAACCAATAATGACGTCTGCAGCTCTAACCGTGGATAGGCGATGAGCGACAGAAATGATTGTGTGCCCATGCTGAACCTGTAAGAGTACAGTGCACAGTTAAGCCAGACTGTAAGACAGAGCTGACATTGACATTTGGGCAGTCTCTGAATCCACAAGTAAGACAGAGCCTCAGTTACTGGGAAGATCCTTAAATAGGCTGTACAGACATTAGAAAATGCCAGCGTGCTTTCTTGTGGCTAATAAATGCCATCACATCACATCACATCACACCAATCAGCAATTGGTCTGGTTGCTGCTATTAATCAACAGCTGAAAACCAAAATGGAAATTTTTTAAATCACATATTTTATGTTAGACTTAACAAGATTTAAAATTTTACATGTGCAGCTTTTAGAAGCAAATCATAATGTCTTCCATTCAACTGTGAGGAACATAGTGGTGAGCCAATATTTTCCAGGTGGATACACTGACCCATGTAGTCCTTCTCTGTCCCTCTTTCTGTCTCTCCTCTCTCCACAGCTGCCTTCCCTACAGCAAAAGAAGAATTTCCACACAGACTTATGAAAGGAACTCAGACTTTCAACAAACCTTACTCAGTGCCTCTTGCACCATGGCTTCACTCTCATTGTCCAGTGCCGAGGTGGCCATGTCCAAAAGTAGGATCTTCGGGTTTCGGACAAGGGCTCTAGCAATGGCTAGTCTTTGTTTCTGGCCACCACTCATCTGGCCTCCTCCTTCTCCAACAAGAGTGTCAAATTGCTAGGAAGAAGGTGACATCAGTAATGAAGAGGTAGAATTTGAAGGATCCTGACCGATTCTTCACAAAGGTCCTTTCTAGCTTCCTCCTCAAGCATGAATTTTCACAGGTCCGCCTTTCACTTAAAAAGACTCTTTCCTGAAACAGGGTATTATCTAATCAATATTTGTGTATAAAATAAAGATATTGATTTATCCTTTCATTCTGGGATGTAAAAATGTTTCTCTTTAGCTCAACTTCAAATAACATGTTTCCACCACAATAAAAGTGGATCAGGGTCCTGAAAATCCATCTTAGAGGATTAGAGCATGTATCAAAGCATTGTCTCTTTTCTCTCGCTAGACAACACAGAAAAACACAACGCTAAAACTGTCTATATATTATGAATGAAAGATCAAAGTAGCTTTAAAATCATTATCATGAATAGCAAACAGTTACTGAGTATCTTGCATGTCTAGCGTTATATTGGAATCTCACAATGGGGCATTGTGGTCAGACTCTTATCTTGCTTATTATTAGCCAACGTGAGTTGAGCATCTACCATGTAGAAAGCATGAATCTAAGCCCTCTACACATATCATCATATTTAGTCCTCACAGATGCCACATGAGGTAGGTACTACTATTCTGCTCAAATGATGCATAAGGAAATACTGGGGCCTGAGGGGGCAAAGTAATTTGCCCAAGTTCATAAGGCTTGCAAGTAGAGAAGCTGGGATTTGTATGGAGGCAGACTGATTCTAAAGCTTTATACTTTTAAACCACTAGACTATATAATACAGCTGAAATCCTATTCATACAAATATTTCAGAAGGCTGAGTAGGAAGTATTCTAGAGCACGGACTCTGGAGCCAGACCACCTGGATGAGATAATTGTCTCTCCTGCCTTGAGCAAGTGATTTGATCTCTTGGAACCTCAATTCTCCATCAGTAGATGCAGATAATAATAGTAGCTGCCTGACAGGATGATTGTGAGAGTTAAATGAATTAATAGATGTAAAGTGCTTAGAACAGTGCCTGATATGTAGTAAGCACTAACTATGTGTAAACTAGTAATAATAACTCTTCCATTTAGCAGACCATTGGCCGCAAAATCCGTACAAGTATACTATTAGGGAGTTGGTTTTTGTTGTCGTGTTGTATAAAATAAAGATAAATGAGGAAATTTTGAATATGTGAGATACAGTACTGAAGACACAGTATTAGCTGCCCAAGCACAAGAAAGTTAAAGAGCACTGACAATGATAGACATCAAAAGGGCATTGTGAAAGTTACTGCCACATGACAAACTTATCATCCACTTAGACAAATGCTTAATAGACAGAATAAGGAAATTGTATCTGGGTCAAAGGAGCTTTTAAAAGAAAGCTACCCCAGTTTGGTAGGTTTTTAATATATTAACAACATATTTTCAGACAAAGGGGAGAAACTCAAGATACACTTCTGGGCATAAAATTAAAACATGACATTAAGATTTTAATAATTTAGGAATCAAATGAAAAGAAATGTACATTACTGTGTAATTTTTTTGCCTTCTATGACTTCTGGGTTTCCCTCTGGAATGAGAGGCTAGGGATACCTGTGGCAGGTCCATGATGAAGCTGTAGGCATTGGCTTCCTTGGCAGCTTGGACTATATCTTCCATCATTGCATCTTCTCTGCCATAGCGAATATTCTCTGCAATGGTGGTGGAAAACAAAACAGGCTCTTGCTCCACTATCCCAATCTGAGCTCTAAGCCACTGAATGTTAAGAGAGCGAATGTCATGGCCATCCAAGGTCACCTAGAGAACAAGAATACAAGGTCACTTCTCTTGGAATCCTTCAGAGTTCTGAGTTATACTACTAGGTTGTACTTGATCTATGGGGAGAAAAAAAGAGACCAACGAGATTGTAAAAGAAACAATTCCTCTTACAATGTGGTTGTTAATATAAGGATGACAACAAAATTGAAATCAAGTATAGCTGTAGGACAATTCACTGTAGAAACACAATTGGTATAAAGTTCACTTGATATAGTTTAACATGATTGGCCCAGGAGTAGAAAAGTTTTTAATTCCTTAATAAAGAGTAGAGTCAGTTATTCACCATACTTTGAATATTTTTATCTTTTGACTTGAGGCCAAAATGAACTTCAAAAGACACAATGAAAATAAGCAATGATCTCTATCTTGTATATATGTGTTTAGAACAAAATCTTACTTTCTGGCCAGACTCATCAAATGACACTTGGCTGTTCAAAAGCAATTGAAACTGTAAGTGCGATAAGTAAATAAATATTACTATTAGAAAAAAGTAAAAATTTTACATCAAGAAAACATGATTTCTATATATTCAGAATATAGTTATGGTGGTATGTAGCAAAGAATACCCAATCAGAGAACAAAGTGTCTGTGAAGAAAGAGAACTCTATCACATTTGCCATGTCACTCTGACAGTACATGCATTATATAGAGCTCATTGCATGGAAGTCATTTAATATACAGTCAAATGATCCTATCTAAAGGCATCAAGGAGATGTTGACAAGAATGATTTTGAGGCAGAGTGAAAAGAGCATAGGCTTTGGCATCCAACAGATCTGGGTTCAGATCTCAATCTCTCTCCTTCCTCATTTGCAAAACAGGCATATTTATCTTTGGAGGTCACTGTGAAAATAAGTGATGATTTTCATAAAGCACTTGACATATAATATTGATAAATAGCAACTATTAAGTTTTTCTTTAAGTTTCAATCTATGTTTATAGTCAGATAAACACAAGGAGAAAGAAACAGTAGTTTTTTAACCTAACTTCTCAAAGCAATAATCAAGAGCTGTTCTCTGTTAATTCTGGTCATGTAAACTTTCTTATACTTAGTGTTTGGAGAACCTTAGGGAAAAATAATAATTTTGTTACAATAAGAAGAAAGAAATGGAAATGTTCCCTCACTAAAGAGGCAGCAATACCATTTTGAATGTATCTGCACATTCAGTTACATCACTGAGCATATGGACTGGTTATTTATCGAACACAATCACCATGGACGGAATTAGTCCAGTTGGTTCCGTCAAAAATCACTGTCAACTATGCAGATGTCAGGATGGTCTCAGTGTATGCTAGGTCTTTGTGTCTGACCAATGTATAACGATTTGCAATTTCCTATCCCCGTGGATTAAGAATTTTCTAGAAAATACACACCATGCCTTCACTGGGGTCATAGAATCGCTGAATGAGCTGCAGTGCCGTGCTTTTCCCAGCTCCACTGGATCCTACCATAGCTGTCATTTCCCCTGATTTAATGACCATGCTTAAGTTATTTAAAATCTGCAGAGAAAAGAAAAGAGCAATGTTCAGATTGCTGTCAATTAGGCTACAAGTTAGAATGCTTTGTGAGGACACTGTGTATGTGTTTACTTATGCCCTCACAGCAATATCCACTGATTTCCCTCAATAACCAGAAAAATTAGTAAACAATGCCTAGGATGTGGTTTTAGCATTTAGCACGTTACTTAGCAATAAACTGATAGCTGTAGCCAACAAATAAAACACTGTTGAAGTAAATAAGCCAGGCCGACTTTGAAAAGTATGTTCTAGAATCTAATTTAAAATGTTTCTGACACGTCAGGATACCTCAAGGAGACTGTCCCAATTAGCTTAGGGGAGAAAGCCACTTAGCAGTAGAAGACTTTATTAAAACAAACTACTGGCATTGGGAATAGAAGAAAAAACAGAAATGACATAAATGTATTTCAATTCAACTGGCATTTGTTGAACAGCTATTATGAACTAGCTCCAAACAGATATTATAAATGAAGCTTTCAGTCATCTGTTCAAAAATCTTTACTGAGTAAGTACTACCTTGTGATCTATATTTCACAAAGCACTTTTACATACTTGGACATTTAATGTTTATATATATATATATTTGCTATATTACAGTAATCAAAAATATACTTCAGAAATGTTCTCAGAATATATGTAACTATGTTTTATATACAGATGTGTATGAGGTGTGTGTGTGTGTGTGTGTATATATATATATATATATATATATATATTTACCTACATTATAAGTATGTAGTATTAGAATTAAGTTGCATGGGATTGAGTTCTGTGGGGGTAATAGAAATAGTATTAAGAAAGGGTAGCTAACTATGGAAAACAGTACAAAGTTTCCTCAAAATATTAAAAATGGAGCTGCCATATGATCCAGCAATTTCACTTCTGTGTATTTACCAGAAGAAAACAGAAACAATAATTTGAAAAGATACATGCATACCAGTGTTCATTGCAGTATTATTTACAATAGCCAAGATATGGAAGCAACCTAAGTATCCATCAATAGATGAATGAAGAAAATGTGGTATACACATATAAACACATACACACACACACACACACACACACACAATGGAATATTACTCAGCTATAAAAAATTAAATCTTGCCATTTGCGACAACATGGATAAATCTAGAAGGTACTATGCTAAGTGAAATAAGTCAGACAGAGAAAGACAAATACTGTATGATCTTACATGTGGAATCTAAAAAACAAAATAAACAAACAAGCAAAACCAAATGAAAATAAACTCAGAGATACAGAGAACAAAGGAGTGGTTCCCAGAGGGGAAAATAAGTGAAGGGGATAAAGAAGTACAAGCCTGCAGTTATAAAACAAAGGCACGTGGATATAATATACAGCATAAGGAATGTAGTCAATAATATTGTAATAACTTTGTATGGGGACAGATGGTTACTAGACTTATCGTGGTGATCATTTCATAATTTATGCAAATGTCAAATCGCTATGTAGTATACGTGAAACCAGCACAATATTGTACATCAACTATATTTCAATTAAAAAAATAAAAAGAAAGGGTGGCTAAAGATACTCTTTTAAAAATGAGGAATATGTCTCCTCCCAAAGCCAGTTCATTTGGGGAGTAGGTCCTAATTTTCCTGTGGGGTAAATTGGCTTTAAAGATACTTGCTCAGTAGGTGCGGGAAAACTGTAAATTTTCTTCACCATGTGCCCTGGACAATCACCTAGTACAAGACATGTGACCACAGTATCACAAGATTACCTTTCCTTAAAGGACTGATCTAGAGATCCTTGTGAACTTACAGATAGGAAATAAAAAAGGTCAAAGACAGCAGCTTTCCTTTGCCACTTCATTCCCTACCCATTCAGTGTCCCGCCTTCTGCAGGCTTTAAGGATGTGGTTGATAAGCCATCCTTCTGGATTGTTCTGATTGTTTTGCAGTTTGTTTAGCTTGTGCTCACAGTGACAGGATCTGCCACTCATTTTATCAGAGCATCACTCAGTTGACTTAACCTGAGTGTGCTACCAGACTGTGTTGCCACCAGAGAGATTTGCATATATTATTATCACAAGGAATATGGTTTGTGGCCTGAGGAACACAAGACACCTGAGGATACTTACAGAGAAACGTGTCTCTCTGCCTCGTTCCTGGAAAATAAGTCATGCTTCATAAAAACAGTTATTCTGTGGCTCTGGAAATGAATCATCAAAGAAGAATTTGGCACTTACCTTCACCTCTGGTCTGGAAGGATAGTGGAAGGTCACATTATGGAATTCAATTTCACCCTTAATTCGATCCAACTTGTAACCATCTTCTGACATGCAGTCAATGAGGGGTTTCTGGAGTAGAATATAAAAGGAATATAGCAACAGCATGTATTATATGCATTTACTGTCCATCTCGGTTTGAACTGATTCATAAAACAGAACAACAACCAGGTAAAACACTGCAGTGATATGCCAAAGATAAGTTGCTTCCACATTAAATATGCATTAATGATAGTAATAATATTCACTACCATTCACTGAGAAATTAATGTGAGATTATTACTATTGTAATTACCATTACTATATAATAGTATTAATATATTTCATATATTTATATATAACAAAACTTACATAAATAAGTAATATACAATTAATTATAATTAATATAAAACATGTCAATGATCATATAATTGGTATAAAATATTATCACATTAATTTAATTAATTAGTATTTATTGTATACTACTATGATATATTATTACATAATGACAATAAAATAATATAATAGGTTGGCCAAAAAGTTCATTTGGGTTTTTCCATAAGATGTTATGGAAATATATAGTATTGATCTATAATTAATATATTAGTATATAATATATTGATATTATTATGGAGTATTGTAAATTGAGATACCACAGAAGACAATGTACAAGGTGCTTTAATATGCTTTTTTCATTTATGTAATCATCACTGTAACCTAACTAGACAGGTGATATGCCCATTTGTTCACTTGAGGAAGTAGAGACATCTCAAGAGGCCAAGGTCCAGTAGTATCCAACATTTAAGTATCTATTGTAGATGATGATTAAAACTAACTAAACGTCCTCAAGTGGTGTCTTCAAATATACCAACTTTCAACTGATATGCTGAATTCCACCTCTGTTGTTGTTAGTGGTGAGCCTAATTCAGAACTTAACCAGGGCTTCCCTGGTGGCGCAGTGGTTGAGAGTCCTCCTGCCAATGCAGGGAACACGGGTTCGTGCCCCGGTCCGGGAAGATCCCACATGCCGCGGAGCGGCTGGGCCCGTGAGGCATGGCCGCTGAGCCTGCGCGTCCGGAGCCTGTGCTCTGCAACGGGAGAGGCCACGGCAGTGAGAGGCCCGCGTACCGCAAAAAAAAAAAAAAAAAAAAAAAAGAACTTAACCATGCTAGGTCAGTAGACAAGAGTGAGGGTCATCTCCGACTAGCAGAACAATCCAGGGTCAACTTTTTTCCTCTCCCTCACTAGTGAGAGAAATTCATCATAATAACTCTATTTGGGGCTACAGTGTCATCTATTTCTTCTTCTTTGGTCTCTAGTAAAAATAATAAAATAATTCTTTTTTTTTTTTTTTTTGCAGTACGCGGGCCTCTCACTGTTGTGGCCTCTCCCGTTGCGGAGCACAGGCTCCGGACGCGCAGGCTCAGCGGCCATGCCTCACGGGCCCAGCCGCTCCGCGGCATGTGGGATCTTCCCGGACCGGGGCACGAACCCGTGTCCCCTGCATTGGCAGGAGGACTCTCAACCACTGCGCCACCAGGGACGCCCCAATAAAATAATTTTTAAACGCCTTAATTTTTTGTAATCGTTTCAGGGGCCTTTCAGACTTGTCATCTAATTTGAGCATGCAACAACCCTAAGAATGAGGTAGACTTTGGATAGCTCTATGTGGTTTTCAACAATCTTTTTATACCCCAATAAATGAAACCCCAAAATATAAAACAACATATTGCCACCTCCCCCCTTCTATTCTTGAATTTTGACCTCTCTAGCTTGACCTCTGATGTCTTCAATAACTTAACCAGGGAAATCCTAGCCAGGCTGCCAGGGTCCTTTATAATCTTGTAGACTTTCTGTCACAATTAGAAGTTAATCTAATCTTATGAACTTGGTCTTAAAGTCCTGCGTGATCTGGCCCCTTCCCATTCCTCCAGCCTCTGTCTCTTGCTCACTCTGTTCAGTCACACTGACTTTTAGTTCCTTACATTCACCAAGCCCTTTTCCAACCTGGAGATCTCTTCCATGAATACCACCCTGCTCTCACCTCTCAGGCATCTCTCCTCCCACGAGTCCCCTTTTGCATGGCTGACTCACCTCCTTTGGTTCTCAGCTCAGAAACGGTGTCACTGTCACTCAATTTAAATGCTCCATCCCCCATCCCAAGCACTTTCACACTGACTTATTTTACTCCCTTCCTTGTACTTATCACCATCCAATATTATCTTATCTTTGAATGTGCCCACTTCGGTATTGCCTATTTCCCATATGATATGAGAGCAGGGGCCTTATTTGTTCTATTTCACTCCTGCACTGCCAGCTCAGAATGGGGTCTGGCTCATGACAGCACTTATTTAAGTACTGCTGAATTAAGGGCATTGTGATAGTTTCTCTTTTTTTTTTTTTTTTTTTTTTTTTTTTTGCGGTACGCGGGCCTCTCACTGCTGTGGCCTCTCCCGTTGTGGAGCACAGGCTCCGGACGCGCAGGCCCAGCGGCCATGGCTCACGGGCCCAGCCGCTCCGCGGCACATGGGATCCTCCCAGACCGGGGCACGAACCCGTATCCCCTGCATTGGCAGGCGGACTCTCAACCACTGCGCCACCAGGGAGGCCCTCTCATATTTTTTAACATTGAGGATAAATTCCTCATGAGTTCATTCCTCCCCTCAGCCCCAACCTGCTAATGGCCTTTACTTTTTGCTTTTACATACCCGGTCCATTGTCTCAAAAATGCTGGTGGCTGCTGCACGGCCAGCTGCAAAGGCTTCCAAACAGGAAGAGGCATTGCCAAGATTTAAAGCTCCTACTAGGACACTGAGGAAAATCTGTAATAAAAAGAGACAAACATAGTTTTCATCAATTTGTAAATAGTCTTCACTGTCATTTGGGCTGCCCATGTGAACTCAAAGATTTCTCAGAAATATTCTTCTGTGGGAGTTTGAAAGCTAAATAGCTCTTTGGAAACACTAGGAACAGTTTTTGTTCTGCAAAGTATCTCCAATTTTTCTACTGTTTTGATTTAAAAGACTACATTAGTTTTGATTGAACATCACTATTCTACAAAGAAGAACATGTTTTTAGATCAGTAAGAGGTGTAAGCAAGGCAGCATATAGACACTGAGTGGGTTCGAGTAGTGGTACGATAATTGATTCATTTTATAAACAGCCTTGTAATGTTAAAGACTTCTGGTTCAAGGGTTGCTGAAATGATAAAGACACTGTGATTAGCTTGATTGTCCTAGAGACTGGTAGGTGCAAATATGCCTACTACTACTGCTACTGCTATATTCCTGCTACTAGTGAACTAGTTTTTAGGATAACTACTGCTATACTACTATTAGCAATAATAAAAATAATAGTAAGGTATGTGTTTCAATGCTCTACTCGTATTACTTCATTTAATCCTTACAACAGAAGAGGAAACAGAGGTGTATGGAGGCTGCCTAACTTACACAATGTCTCAACGTGTATTAAGGGGTAGAGCATTATTTGGATCCAGGCTCTTGACTGACATTTTGTCCAGCTCCCAGGCTCATCTACTGCTGCTGCACACAAGTGGAGTGGCCAGGTTCCTGTGTAGAGCTGGGGAAGCTCTTCTTTGATTCACCAACGAGGCCATCTCATTAAGTTAGGGGAAGGCTACCTGCTCATGATCAGATGTTCCTACCCAACAGCACTCTGTTTTGTTTTGTTTTGTTTTTAACATCTTTATTGGAGTATAATTGCTTTACAATGGTGTGTTGGTTTCTGCTGTATAACAAAGTGAATCAGTTATACATATACATATGTTCCCATATCTCTTCCCTCTTGTGTCTCCCTCCCTCCCACCCTCCCTATCCCACCCCTCTAGGTGGTCACAAACCACCGAGCTGATCTCCCTGTGCTATGCGGCTGCTTCCCACTAGCTATCTATTTTACGTTTGGTAGTGTATATATGTCCATGCCACTCTCTCACTTTGTCACAGCTTACCCTTCCCCCTCCCCGTGTCCTCAAGTCCATACTCTAGTAGGTGAGCACTCTGTTTTTAATCAGTGCTGTTTGTAAAGAAGCAAAGAGACAATTCCTCATGTTGGCCTCTAGGAGAAGCACAAGACTTCACCCTTTCAACCAAAGAACGAGCTTTAGTCACGTGACTCACATGGAGGCTGTTTCGTTGGCCACCATCTATTGAGGACTGGAGTTATTTTCTGAGCTAAAATAAAGGTTGGCACCTGTATGAATGTAGTCTTTTTCGGGTAATCAAATAAACCTAGTCTGTGGTGGTTTCATGAGCTGGATTCTTCCCACGGGTTATAGCACACCAGGGCAAAATACCTGAGTCCCTCCCCATTCTCCTTCTCCCTTATGGCTGGACCATGGAGCTTCTCAAAGCCAGTCAGGCATCTCCTCCCTCTCAGGAACCTCTCTATTCTATATATCTGGATGCTGTGGGCCGGCCCCTTCTTGCCTTCTCCCTGAATTCCCTATTCTATGCATGGGGACAAACATTCTCCCTTCATCTGTCCTTCATCTGTCCATCTGTCCTTTTCCTTAATTATGGCAGGTACTTCCTCTCATTGGCAGATTACTTACTCTCTCAAGCCCCAGTAGTTCATTATCTGTAACACAGGGATAATGATTGCATATACCTCAAGGGATTGTTATGAGAAGTAAATGATAATGTGTGTAAAGGTGATTAATCCAATGTCAGCCACATAAATAATAGTGATGATGATGATGAAAGAAGTGAGATTCCACACTTAGGAAGTGAGAAGATGAACAGACAGAACAGTACTTGTGGTCTAATTTGTGTTAAGACCACCCGCATCAGAGGTCTTTCTAACTGAGCAAATGAAGCCTTCCACATGTCCTAGTTCAGGGGTCAGTAAACACTTTCCATAAAGGGTCAGTTAGTAAAGATTTTAGGCTTTTTAGGCCATATGGGCTGAAGCTATTATTCAACTCAATTCCTCGACTATGTAGTACAAAAGCAGTCATAGACGGTAGGAAATGAATGACTGTGGCTATGTTCCAATAAAACTTTATTTACAAAAACGGGCCACAGGCTGGATTTCACTTGTGGGCCATGGTTTGCTGATTCTAGACCAACTCACTAGTGGCCTGAACTGAAGTTTGGAGTCAAACCCTCGCTCAGCCTGGCTTTGCAAGCACTACCTCAAGCAAACATCTCTCTCGGGGTCCTCAGGGAAAGAGGGAGTGAGACAGACAGAGGTACACATCCTAATACCATCGCAGTAGCTAGCACACATCATTTCTCACCCCAAATATCTCACTCTTCAGCCCTGTGGACTGTGGTGTGGGAAGAGGGAGGGCAAAAGAGACCTCTGCGGAATAATTTATCTGTGGGTGTGCTGTGCTGGAGAAAAGGGGATCTGTTCATAGAAAATAAACTTATGGTCACCAAATGGGAAAGGGGGGAGGGATAAATTAGGAGTTTGGGATTAATGGATACACAGTACTATATATAAAATAGATAAACAACAAGGTCCTACTGTATAGCACAGGGAATTATATTCAATATCTTGTAATAACCTATAATGGAAAAGAATCTGAAAAAGGGTATATATATATATATATATATATATATAAAACTGAATCACTTTGCTCTACACCTGAAACTATCACAACATTGTAAATCAACTAGAGTTCAATTAAATAAGTAAATAAATAAATTAAATAAAAAGGGATCTGTGGCCCCTTGGAAGAGATTCAGAAACAGGAAGACAGTAGTTAATGGGTCAAGCCTCAGAGTCACAGGGATCTGAGCTCAAATCCCACCCTGTGCTATCTGGCATATATTTCTCAACCTCATGGCTCCATTTCATTTTTAACTGGTAGCATAATGGCATCAGTTACAGAATGAAGTTGTGAGTATTACACATGGTAATTATATTAAATACTTCACTCAGTGCTTGACACCTTGTATACACTGAATAATGTTCCTCTCTATCACTGCTGTTACTTTTTCATTATCGAGTCCTGAAACTTAAGAGGGGCAAGAAAGAGCAGCCATCAGCACCATTCAGTTCCCTTTCATCTTTTTTTCATAATAGATCATAGAGTATGTTTTTTGTCCATGTACAAGTGATACTAATTACAGTCATTTATGTGAAATACTTACCATTTATGCCCAATTACCATGCAGCCAATAATGATTTTGTGCATCACAAAATGTGTTAGATTAACCTAATTGTTAATTAGTTTAATGTATTAAAAACACTCAACTCAGCTTATGCAAACTCAGCCTTTATAGTTTGTTGCTCAGAGCATGGCCAAAAAAGTGCATGCACGCTCAAGAGAAAGGGAGAGAGAGAGGGAGAGAGAGAACCAGAAAGGGAATGCTTACCAATGATTATACTGTTAAAGAGTGCCTCTCATCTTCCCAGAGAAAAGTTTCTTAAGATGTAAGTGGAGGCTTGCAAGGAAAAGTTTAGGAAAAGGAGGTGAGGTTAGTTATTGATGATTAAAATGTTAGAGACACATAGTGTGCCATGTCTGCACATAGTAAGTACTCAAGAAATATCAGTTGAGAGAAGGAATTATTTACAGAAGGTATAGAGTAGCCTCTAATCCAATGGGCAGGAAACTTTAAGGTGAGAACTTGTTAAATGAGTTAAACAAGGACGCCGTCAGACCGAGGTGGCTTTAATGCCACCTAATGTAGCAGCCTACCTAAGCGACCAGAACCTAAGCCTGCATGCCTCAAGGCTAAGAAATCAAAACCTAAGGACAACCAATCACGAACAGCCAATTAGGCTTTCCCCAATAAGGCAACTACTTAAGCTACAGTCGATCAAATAATTCCTTTGCTTTGCTTCCTCCACTTCTCTATAAAAGTCTTTCCCCTAGCTTTTATTAATAGACCCCCTCTAACCATTTCTGGTTTGTTGTGCCCAAAAGGAATTATTTTTTCTCAAACAAACTTCTAAAAATTTTAATATGCTTCAGTTTATCTTTTAACAGAACCATAAAATTGGATCTTCACTGGAGAGAGTTACCAAGGGTAACTCAGTGGTAATTCAGTGATTCCAACTGGAATTGTGTATTTTCAATTTACCATTTTTTCATCTTTCCCTCTGAACCGTTATTTGTACACACTTCTGTCCCCTCCTTGCAGGCAAGGAATCAAAAGAAGGATGTCTTTTCTCAGTGCATATCTTTCTGCATAGTGAGCAGATACAAGCTGCTGAGACTAAAGCCAACTACTGGTATTTCTAGTGTGGTAAAGCTGAAAGTTCTTAAGAATCATTAGGTCAATAAAGACAAAGGACTTTATAGTCAGATTTTAGACCTGCACTACTTTCACTGGCTTTTCAAATGTGCAAAGCTATATTAAAGTTATTAAGAAAGTGGTTAAATTACGATAATAGTAACACTTCCCATCTATGCTATCCCTTTAAGGTTTACAAAACATTTTAACATGATTTATCATATTTAATTTTTTTAAACAAACTTCAAGTGATGCCATCTGTTTATCTTTCAAAGAAAAACTGAATTTTAAAAAGTCATTCTTAGTGTATTACCATGCTCTTAATGAAATAAAGTCAGTGCCTTAGAATGATTATGGTCTGACCTCTAATAATCATTTCTATTTGCAAGTGAAATTTCTATTCAACTTTCCCTAGATAAGTATTTATATAAAAGCAGTAGGTCTTAAATTGAAGGCTTCTGGCTAGCAAATTTCTGGTGCACAAAATTATGGTATTTTGCATTATTTAATTGATGCCTGTCCTACCTAGAATCTGGAGCCAAAATATTTTTTTAAGAATCTTATATGAAACCACTTCCATGCTTTTTAAATTAATATAATTTATTGAATAATTAACAGACCAAATGGAACATATATTTCATGTTTTACCTCCCTGACCTCATGGAGCTTTCTGTGTGAGGGTGGGAAGGGACAGGAAAAAATGTAAATAAATGCAAGTGTTCAGATTCATTCAAGGACTCTGAAGGAAAAGTTCAGCAAACCATGCAGGAGAATAAAAGATTGGATGAGCATGGAAGACCTGACTGGGGAAGTGCCATCCAGTTGGGAATTTGAACAATGACAACAGTCTAACTGTAAGGAGAGGCGGTGTAAACTAAGGAGGAAAGGTGAGCGGGAGAAAGAGCTTTCCCTGACTCCATCCACACCTGCTATTCACTGTCGAGGTCCCTGTCCTCTGTAGCATATAATACCATCGTCATTACGCATTATGTGTTTATTTATTGTTTAGCTTCCCCATTAAACTGTAAATTCCATCAAGGCAAATATCACATTTCTTTTGCTCACTACTGAATTCTCTACACTTTGTATGAGTCTGGCATATAGTAGATGCTCAATAATTAATTCTTGAAAAGACAACTGAAAAGATACTGGAAATTAAAGTAGCCAAGGCATTAGCTATAGCATGGCTACAGTGCAAGTGAGGAATAAAATATACTTGTATTACCTGTTCAGTTGAGGATATTATTGGCTTTGTAGTTTAGTAACTATGAGTGAGTGTATGTAACAACTATGTCCATTAGCACATATCTTATGCCATTATTAAGCTCAACCACATAAGCTGTTAATTTTTAACTAGGAGATCCCTGACTTTCCATTTTCATCTTTTGGACTCAATCAGAAAAATCATTGTTTTACAGCTATAAAATCTTCCGTTGATTGGAAAGCATGAAATCACGAGTCTCATGAACTCAAATGCTCAGCATCCCTTTACTATAAAAGGCATAAGTATTGCTGTTTCAACAGATGGACTCCATCAAATCATTGAGGCTTTCCTCCTTCAGACACTAACGGGATAAACAGAATGCCTTCACTGTGGACTTTTCTGAGATACCGGCAGGAAATGTTCTATCTAGGTCATCAAGATGGAAGTACCTGGACAAGGGTTCCTGCCGTATATTCTCCATCATCCAGGACGAGTCTGGAGCCGTACCAGAAGGCCAGAGCGTAACACAAGAAGATGAGACACCACATGAATCCAGTAAAGAATCCCATCACTATCCCTTTTCTAATTCCCCAACGCTGGGCAAACACAAGATTTTTCTCATACCTGTGAAGAGAAAACATTTGAGTCTATTTCAGCAACAGCAGCAGCAGTTCAAGTTAAAATGTTTAAAACAGGCCACAATGCAGTGGTTTTAATCAATGATTATAAAATCATTCCAAACACAGAGCAGCTTTAGGGAAAGAAAACAACAATAATGCCTGTGTAGTTCCTTAAAATTTGCTTCAACCTGGCAATAACAATGTGTTGAAAGGATGATGCCTAACAAAGCCTCATAGTTGATTACTTCTTGGATGAGTACAGTGGGGTAAGCTTTGTCCCAAGAGAAAAGAATTTTCAACACTAATATTTGACCATGAGGGGTCTAGTGTTATTTGTGTTTGAATTCTCTCATTAAGTCACATGACATGAAAGATAATATCTTCCATAGTGGAGGAAATATGCTAATGCAGTTTTTTATGAGAAGTAAGGTAATCACTTCACAAACAAAAGAAGCAAAAGAAAAAAAATGAAAAGAGGATAATCAGAGGTTGTAAATCCTATTCTCTTTTTCATTTGGTGAATTTGGTAGCAACTGAGAATGTGATCATACTAGATCTACAACATATGAAATAAAAGTTTAGTTAAGTTGGTGTCTGTTTTATAAAATCAGTACCTGTCACCTGATAAGCACTCAACAAATACTAGATAAATGGAAGAATAAATAAAATCAAAGTTTTGACAACTGTGTTGTTTTGGTCATTTAGGTTTTGATTTTCATTAACAGTTAATCTCCTATAATGATGGTCTATAATATATCAATGCTAACTTTTATTTGATTAAATGGAAATCTTAGACTTAAAAAGAGTATATAGTACAGTAGTAGCTGAATAAAACACATTGAATAAAAAGTGCTCAATAAAAATGTGCAAAATTGCATTTTAGATCAGGTAGGATTTTCCTTAATGTCAGAAGACAGTGTTTTAGACTGGCATGAAGTATGGTGTGTGTACACACACACACACCATCAGAGTTTGAAACAAATATCCAACCTAAGATGGCTTTCTAAAAGCCACCAACTGCATCATCTTCAAGAACACAGAGCTAAAGTCTTGGGAGTCTTTTGTACGTGCTTTGACCAATCTAATTGCTTAGCTTAGCTACCTCTTGAACAAAAGCTCCCTCAGGGTACCATAGCAAGGTGAATCTGCCACTTTATACAAAAGGGGGAAGATTCAGGGTAGTATGCAGATCAACAAAGTTCAGGAAAGTGGCAGACATTTCAATTAACTAACCTTTCAACCTCTTTTTTCTCACCACCATAAGCAGCCACTGTTGGAATAGATGAGAGGACTTCATCAGCCACTGCCCCTGCTTTGGCATAGGCCCTCAATTCATGGTCTGTAAACTTGGACACACTCTGAAGTCCAAACGAAAAAATAAAATGTGAAGACCAGATAATTAGGTAAGTCACTCCGCCATTCGCTGATTCATCTAGCAGAGCAAACATGTAGCACAGTTTAATACAAGACTAGATTCCCACTGGAACAGCGTTTATTGAGGAAAGAATTTGGTCCAAGTTTGAGCCATGTTAATCCTCATCCATGGGTGTTTGGTTGTTGACATATCAAAATGACTCCATTAAAAGTCAGCCTCAACAGAACTTCTCACAGAGTATGTACTAAATAGGGCATTCTATGTGACCACAGTGTTTCAGTCATCATATTAATGACGTTTTCAAGTCAAACCATGTCAGAGTTCATTGCTATTGTCCAAAGGCCATGTCACAGTTTACAGACAAATACCACATGCAAAGACCAGAGGCCCATGCAGGTGTCATATTCATTAGAATATAGAATAAGGGAGAGGTTCTGAGCATGCAAAGGCATGATGCAGCAGAGGTAATTCCATAGGAGAAAGCTTCAGATAAATATTACACCACTTGACTCAACTGTAGGGACTCAACTAACTAGTTTTGCTTTTTACAAAAGGAAAGAAAAAGACATTGCACTTAATATTAAACAAGTTAGTTTTTCTAAAATTGGACCTGGATTGAGTCCTAGTTAGAATCAACCACCAAAGACTTCCCTGGCACAGATTAAGAAACAAGAAGGGGAAAAAGCAAATGTTGTGGAAGATTAACTGACTCAGAAACCTAAAAATATATATAGTACCCAGACTAAGGAAGTTTATCTTCCAAGTTTTTCTGAACTTTTAGCAGCAAAACCCTTATCAAACAAAATCTTAGACAGAATTTTAACATATAAGATAAGTAAAAGTGGTATTTTATTACAATATATTTATTTCACAAGTCCACATTTTATAAATCTTGTGAATTGAAAGGCAACAATAAAGGAAAGTAAGGCTATTTTAATCAACATTAAAATTTGACGTTGGATGGTATGGCAGTTTTTACCACAATCCTCTTCTAATTTACTTCTGAAATATGTAATGAGCATAGTAATGAGAAAATTAAGTAGTTGAGAATGTTATCAGTTTTTATTGTAATGGCACATTAAAGAATCTCTGGATACTTCAATTAAACTGATATAGGAACTTAAAAGATGTATATTGGGAAATATCTAACAGTTGTTCATATTTCCCATCATAGGTATATAAAAGTCATACAAAGGCATACAAAACCTACAATCAGTTCTAATATGTCATATTCTAATATGTCATATATTGCCTCCTCCACCTTTTTTTGTCCTGCTTTTGAATTGAACTTAGTGAAATTGCTCGAATCATTTTACACAAACATGCACACACCTGAATTCAAGAAGAAACAAGTGCAGAGCTACAACATTCCAAATCGGTGACACATTTACAAGAAGTTGAAATATGGACACTGAGACAACAAGAGAAACTGTGCTTTGAGCTTATCTGAAATCAAGTTAACCAGTTTATGCTGTTGGTCTCCAACATGTGAAAACGTGACATATGATCCATTTGAGTGTGAATATTAATCTTTTGTGGGTTTGAAGAAAGAGATTAAATTTTTTTGAAGGGAAAAAAAGCCTGAATCAAATGTTTGCAGACTCCCCAGTGACCCTCTGTGGAAGCTGAGGCTTCCCTGGAGTGCAGCTGGAAAGCATTTGGTAGGAAAGACTGTTGTAAAACTTGCATGATTTGGTGGATTGGGGAAAAAAAAAAAACTAATATCTCTTTAGTAATTAATTCTGTGCCAGATGCCATGCTAAGTGCATAACATGGATAATGCCTTGAGTCGTCATAATGACTTTGGGAGGTACTAACCTTATTTTAAAGATGAGGAAACTGACATTTTGACAAGTTGAACATATCTTTCTTGAGCCAGGTGGTAGAGCCAGGTGGTGACCTAGTTAAGTGGAATGAGCTCTTTGCTATTGTCCCTCTGTATTACCTGGGAAATATTTGAGTAATACAGCCAGCGGAGTGCAGAGAGTATTTTGCTAGAAAATACAGTCATGAAGATCGGTACCTGTAGCTCAATGATGTGAACGTATGTGCAGCTTTTCACTTAAATTCTATTCTCATTTACAGCAAATTATTAGTGTGCCTGACCCCATGACCTGTTATCTAATGTGGCTGCTCTAAAAGTAAAATAGAATAATTTCTCAATCCTTGGGGGTGTTTTTTAACTGGGATGACCCCAAATTCCTACTCCTATACTTTTTCTTGGCCTGCATACCTGGGAAATCGAAACTGTGACTGGGATACTTCTCTGAATGGGTCAGATAACTCTCTCTCTGAAACTGATCAGATGGAATGGAGAACACAGTGTAATTGCAGAAATCTCTTTTATTTGTTGGGCCTTTCTGAGGGGAGCATCTGAACTTGGGAGACCACGGGAAGCCACAGGCACACTGCAGAATGAGTGGGGATTTAGAATCAGGCTTCCTTGAATTTGAATCCTATTCTGTCATTCACTGGCTGTGCAGTTCCAGACAAGTCCCTTTACCTCTCTGAACCTCCATTTCTTATATTTAAAATGGCATTAATACTTTATAAGATTGTTGTAAAATTAGAGATCATGTCCTTGAGGCTCCTAATAGTGCCTGGCAAAATAGTAAATATTCAATTAATGTAGTTGTTATTGTTATTAATACCATAATATTTGTGTTATTAAAACATTATTAATCCCTAATCTAATAATGGAATGTTATTTGATACTGAGGAACAATCAAACAAAATAAATCAAAATGGTGATAATGATGTTGACTAAACATACTCAGGAGAAGGGAATCAAGCTTCACATTTTTGGCTGTTTCTCAGTGCAAAAGTCTTCCCATGGAGAGAAGTGAGAAGACATTCTTACCAGACCAATGATGGATGCTGCAATCCCAATGAGAGGGCTGACAGAGATAATAACCAAGGTCAGTTTCCAACCCCGGTAAAATCCCAGCAGGAACCCACAGATGCTCGTGGTCATGCGCTGAATGAAAATGGCCATTTGGTCGGCAATGGCATCATTGATTTTGTTAATATCACTAGAAACAAGAGAGGCTTTGGTCACTAAAACTGAATTTGGTCAATTCAATATCTTACTGAGAAAGTACAATCTTTCCTTTCTAAACACTCCTATTTCTGTACCCCATTGCCCTTGGGAAACTTAATAGCTTCTCACATCTTGGAAATTTTGCTGCAGCTTGGAAGGGCAGCAAGCCTCTCTCCTCATAGCCAAGGGAGTGTGTCCTTAATCCAGTTTTCCTGACTGGTGTTCATTCAACATAGGCAAAGACTTTTGGAAACCCTCTTATTTGTCCCTTTCTTTCTTAAAGCTAATATCCTTGGTTGGTCCTAAACAGCCCTTCTTTCCTTTATACCTGCTAAATCTTTTCCGCCTCAAGGTTCTACTCACATACGACCTATTTCATAAAAATTTATATAATCCCCCAGGGAGAAGTGATAACTACTTTCCTGTGTTTCCATAGCAATGTAATTAATCTGTATACATGTGTATATGTATGTGTATGTAATTGTTGCTTTCTGCTTATAGGCAGTATAGAATTGTGGTTAACAGCACAGACTCTGGAGCCAGACTCCGAATTTAAACACAAGCTCTTCTTGGGCAAGTTACTTAGCCTTTCTGTGTCTCAGTTTCCTCATCTATAAAATGCAGATAAAAACAGAACCTACCTCAGTCGGTAGCAGTGAGGATTAGTTAATACACATAAAGTATTGGGTTGGCCCAAAAGTTCGTTCGGGTTTTTCTGTAACATATGGAAAATCCGAACGAACTTTTTGGCCAACCCAATATGTAGACCAGTGCCTAGCATATAGTAAACAATCAATGTACGTTAGCTCTGATTATTTGCTTGAACCCTTTATCCCTCCTACTAGGCTGTAAGTTCCTTGAGATCAGGAGCTCTGTGGTATATCTTTATGCCTTGCATAGGGTAAGTGCTCCAGAGTATTGGTTGATTTAATTACATTAAATTCATAGTCCTATGAACATTCCCATAATCTCTTGCCCAGATGGAGCAAACAAGGCTCAGGACTTGATGGCAGAAAAGGACCTTAGACATTACAGAGAGATTACACAATTGTATTCTAGCAAGGTTAAGTATCTGTTCAAGGTCAAAGTAAGTAAAGGGCAGAATGAGTGCTGGAGTCTAGGGGCCCCAACATTCAGTCTGCTTTTATCTTCACTACACTACACACTAACTGTCTTTCATGGGACCTCAAACTTTAATTCAACACAGTTGAATCAACGGTTCTCATTACTCAGGGCTCATTCAAAAATTATGGGCGGGGGTGGGGGAAAACTATTAATGACCTAAACTAGTATTTAGGTGTAAACTGGATTTAAATCTAGTTTTTCAGTTTGAATCTTTCTCAAACTATTTTGAATTTTTTTTTGTTTTTGTCATTATATGTGGAAATTATGTCAACAGGCAAAGCAAGATAATTCTTTCTAATCATATTGTTTTCCTTATGGGTACATAGATTGTGACATCCCTCAATTTCTTTTTCCGAGATCAAATAACCCTACGTCCTCTAAACTCTCTTCTATAATACTTCATTTCTAGTATTTAGTCCAGGACCTACAAACCAAATTATAGCATCCCGACTTTCAATTTTTAATAGTCATTTTGGAGGAGCTTCAAGATGGCGGAAGAGTAAGACGTGGAGATCACCTTCCTCCCCACAAATACATCAGAAATACATCTCCATGTGGAACAACTCCTACAGAACACCTACTGAACGCTGGCAGAAGACCTCAGACCTCCCAAAAGACAAGAAACTCCCCCACGTACCTGGGTAGGGCAAAAGAAAAAAGAAAAAACAGAGACACAAGAATAGGCACGGGACCTGCACCAGTGGGAGGGAGCCGTGAAGGAGGAAAGGTTTCCACGCACTAGGAAGCCGCTTCGCGGGCGGAGACTGCGGGTGGCAGGGCGGGGTGGGGGGGAAGCTTTGGAGCCCCGGAGGAGAGCACAGCAACAGGGGTGCGGAAGGCACAGCGGAGAGATTCCCGCAGAGAGGATAGGCGCCGACCGGCACTCACCAGCCCGAGAGGCTTGTCTGCTCACCCGCCGGATGGGCGGGGCTGGGAGCTGAGGCTCGGGCTTCGGTCGGATCCCAGGGAGAGGACTGGGGTTGGTGGCGTGAACACAGCCTGAAGGGGTTAGTGCACCATGGCTAGTTGGGAGGGAGTCCGGGAAAAAGTCTGGAGCTGCCGAAGAGGCAAGAGACTTTTTCTTCCCTCTTTGTTTCCTGGTGCGCGAGGAGAGGGATTAAGAGGGCCGCCTAAAGGAGCTCCAGAGACGGGCGTGAACCACGGCTATCAGCGCGGACCCCAGAGACGGGCATGAGACGCTAAGGCTGCTGCTGCTGCCACCAAGAAGGCTGAGGGCAAGCACAGGTCACTATTCCCACCTCCTCTCCCGGGAGCCTGTACAGCTCGCCACTGCCAGGGTCCCGGGATCCAGGGACAACTTCCTCGGGAGAACACACGGCGCGCCTCAGGCTGGTGCAACGTCACGCCGACCTCTGCCGCCGCAGGCCCGCCCCGCACTCCGTGCCCCTCCCTCCCCCCGGCCTGAGTGAGCCAGAGACCCCGAATCAGCTGCTCCTTTAACCCTGTCCTGTCTGAGTGAAGAACAGATGCCCTCAGGCGACCTACATGCAGAGGCGGGGCCAAATCCAAAGCTGAACCCCGGGAGCTATGCGAACAAAGAAGAGAAAGGGAAATCTCTACCAGCAGCCCCAGGAGCAGCAGATTAAATTTCCACAATCAACTTGATGTACCCTGCATCTCTGGAATACCTGAATAGACAACGAATCATCCCAAATTGAGGAGGTGGACTTTGGGAGCAATGATATATATATAATTTTTTTTCCTTTTTTCTCTTTTTCCGTGTGGATGACAGGCTCTTGGTGATCTAGCCAGGCATCAGGGCTGTGCCTCTGAGGTGGGAGAGCCAAGTTCAGGACACTGGTCCACAAGAGACCTCCCAACTCCACGTAATATCAAACGGCGAAAATCTCCCAGAGATCTCCATCTCAACACCAAGACCCAGCTTCGCTCAATGACCAGCAAGCTACAGTGCTGAACGCCCTATGCCAAACAACTAGCAAGAGAGGAACACAACACCATCCATTAGCACAGAGGCTGCCTAAAATCATAATAAGGCCACAGACACCCCAAAACACACCACCAGACATGGACCTGCCCATCAGAAAAACAAGATCCAGCCTCATCCACCAGAACACAGGCACTACTCCCCTCCACCAGGAAGCCTACACAACCCACTGAACCAACCTTAGCCACTGGGGACAGACACCAAAAACAAGGGGAACTATGAACCTGCAGCCTGTGAAAAGGAGACCCCAAACACAGTAAGTTAAGCAAAATGAGAAGACAGAGAAACACACAGCAGATGAAGGAGTAAGGCAAAAACACACCAGACCTAACAAATGAAGAGGAAATAGGCAGTCTACCTGAAAAAGAATTCAGAATAATGATAGGAAAGATGATCCAAAATCTTGGAAATAGAATGGAGAAAATACAAGAAACGTTTAACAAGGACCTAGAAGAACTAAAGAGCAAACAAACAGTGATGAACAACACAATAAATGAAATTAAAAATTCTCTAGGGCTTCCCTGGTTGCGCAGTAGTTGAGAGTCCACCTGCCGATGCAGGGGACATGGGTTCGTGCCCCGGTCCAGGAGGATCCCACATACCGTGGAGCGGCTGGGCCCGTGAGCCATGGCCACTAAGTCTGCGCATCCAGAGCCTGTGCTCCGCAACGGGACAGGCCACAACAGTGAGAGGCCCATGTACCGCAAAAAAAAAAAAAAAAAAAAAAAAAAATTCTCTAGAAGGGATCAATACCAGAATAACTGATGCAGAAGAACAGATAAGTGACATGGAAGATAAAATAGTGGAAATAGCTACGTCAGAGCAGAATAAAGAAAAAAGAATGAAAACAATTGAGAACAGTCTCAGAGACCTCTGGGACAACATTAAATGCACCAACATTCGAATTATAGGGGTCCCAGAAGAAGAAGAGAAAAAGAAAGGGACTGAGAAAATATTTGAAGAGATTATAGTTGAAAACTTCCCCAATATGGGAAAGGAAATAGTTAATCAAGTCCAGGAAGCACAGAGAGTCCCATACAGGGTAAATCCAAGGAGAAACATGCCAAGACACATATTAAGCAAACTATCAAAAATTAAATACAAAAAAACAAATACTAAAAGCAGCAAGGGAAAAGCAACAAATAACACACAAGGGAATCCCCATAAGGTGAACAGCTGATCTTTCAGCAGAAACCCTGCAAGCCAGAAGGGAGTGGCAGGACATATTTAAAGTGATGAAGGAGAAAAACCTACAACCAAGATTACTCTACCCAGCAAGGATCTCATTCAGATTCGATGGAGAAATTAAAATCTTTACAGACAAGCAAAGGCTAAGAGAACTCAGCACCACCAAAACAGCTTTACAACAAATGCTAAAGGAACTTATCTAGGCAGGCAACACAAGAGAAGGAAAAGACCTACAATAACAAACCCAAAACAATTAAGAAAATGGTAATAGGAACATACATTATCGATAATTACCTTAAATGTAAATGGATTAAATGCTCCAACCAAAAGACACAGATTGGCTTAATGGATACAAAAACAAGAACCATATATATGCTGTCTACAAGATACCCACTTCAGACCTAGGGACACATACAGACTGAAAGTGAGAGTATGGAGAAAGATATTCCATGCAAATGGAAATCAAAAGAAAGCTGCAGTAGCAATTCTCATATCAGACAAAAGAGACTTTAAATAAAGACTCTTACAAGAGACAAAGAAGGACACTACATAATGATCAAGGGATCAATCCAAGAAGAATTTATAACAATTGTAAATATTTATGCACCCAACATAGGAGCACCTCAATACATAAGACAAATACTAACAGCCATAAAAGGGGAAATCCACAGTAACACAATCATAGTAGAGGACTTTAACTCCCCACTTTCACCAAAGGACAGATCATCCATAATGGAATAAATAAGGAAACACAAACTTTAAATGATACATTAAACAAGATGGACTTAATTGATATTTATAGGATATTCCATCCAAAAACAACAGAATACACATTCTGCTCAAGTGCTCATGGAACATTCTCCAGGATAGATCATATCTTGCATCACAAATCAAGCCTTGGTAAATTTAAGAACATTGAAATCGTATCAAGTATCTTTTCCGACCACAACGCTGTGAGACTAGATACCAATTACAGGAAAAAATCTGTAAAAAATACAAATGGAGGCTAAACAATACACTACTTAATAACCAACAGGTCACTGTAGAAATCAAAGAGGAAATCAAAAAATACCTAGAAACAAATGACAATGAAAACATGATGACCCAAAACCTATGGGTTGCGGCAAAAGCAGTTCTATGAAGGAAGTTTATAGCAATACAGTCCTACCTTAAGAAACAAGAAACATCTCAAATAAACAACCCAACCTTAAACCTAAAGCAATTACAGAAAGAAGAACAAAAAATCCCCAAAGTTAGCAGAAGGAAAGAGATCACAAAGATCAGATCAGAAATGAAGGAAACAATAGCAAAGATCAATAAAACTAAAAGCTGGTTCTTTGAGAAGATAAACAAAATTGATAAACCATTAGCCAGACTCATCAAGAAAAAAAGGAAGAAGACTCAAATCAATAGAATTAGAAATGAAAAAGGAGAAGTAACAACTGACACTGCAGAAATACAAAGGATCATGAGAGATTACTACAAGCAACTCTATGCCAATAAAATGGACAACCTGGAAGAAATGGACAAATTCTTAGAAATGCACAACGTTCTGAGACTGAACCAGGAAGAAATAGAAAATATGAACAGACCAATCACAAGCACTGAAATTGAAACTGTGATTAAAACTCTTCCAACAAACAAAAGCCCAGGACCAGATGGCTTCACAGGCGAATTCTATCAAACATTTAGAGAAGAGCTAACACCTATCCTTCTCAAACTCTTCCAAAATATAGCAGAGGGAGGAACACTCCCAAACTCATTCTATGAGGCCACCATCACCCTGATACCAAAACCAGACAAAGATGTCACAACGACAGAAAACTACAGGCCAATATCACTGATGAACATAGTTGTGAATATCCTCAACAAAATACTAGCAAACAGAATGCAACAGCACATTAAAAGATCATACACCATATCAATTGGGGTTTATCCCAGGAATGCAAGGATTCTTCAATATATGCAAATCAATCAATGTGATACACCATACTAACAAGCTGAAGGAGAAAATCTATAGGATCATCTCAACAGATGCAGAAAAAGCTTTCGACAAAATTCAACACCCATTTATGATAAAAACCCTGCAGAAAGTAGGCATAGAGGGAACTTCTTACCTCAATATAATAAAGACCATACATGACAAACCCACAGCCAACATCATCCTCAATGGTGAAAACCTGAAACCATTTCCACTAAGATCAGGAACAAGACAAGGTTGCCCACTCTCACCACTATTATTCAACATAGTTTTGGAAGTTTTAGCCAAAGCAATCAGAGAAGAAAAAGAAATAAAAGGAATCCAAATCAGAAAAGAAGAAGTAAAGCTGTCACTGTTTGCAGAAGACGTGATACTATACATAGAGAATCCTAAAGATGCTACCAGAAAACTACTAGAGCTAATCAATGAATTCGGTAAAGTAGCAGGATACAAAATTAATGCACAGAAATCTCTTGCATTCCTATACACTAATGATGAAAAATCTGAAAGTGAAATTAAGAAAACACTCCCATTTACCATTGCAACAAAGAGAATAAAATATCTAGGAATAAACCTACCTAAGGAGACAAAAGACCTGTATGCAGAAAATTGTAAGACACTGATGAAAGCAATTAAAGATGATACAAATAGATGGAGAGATATACCATGTTCTTGGATTGGAGGAGTCAATATTGTGAAAATGAATATACTACACAAAGCAATCTACAGATTCAATGGAATCCCTATCAAGCTACCACTGGTATTTTTCACAGAACTGGAATAAAAAATTTCACAATTTGTATGGAAACACAAAAGACACAATTTGTATGGAAACACAAAAATTTCACAAATGGTATGGAAACACAAAAGACATTAGCCAAAGCAATCTTGAGAAAGAAAAACAGAGTTGGAGGAATCAGGCTCCCTGTCTTCAGACTATACTACAAAGCTACAGTAATCAAGACAGTATGGTACTGGCACAAAAACAGAAATATAGATCAATGGAACAGGATAGAAAGCCCAGAGATAAACCTACGCACATATGGTCACCTTATCTTTGATAAAGGAGGCAAGAATATACAGTGGAGAAAAGACAGCCTCTTCAATAAGAGGTGCTGGGAAAACTGGACAGCTACATGTAAAAGAATGAAATTAGAACATTCCTTAACACCATACACAAAAATAAAATCAAAATGTTAATCCATTTTGAGACCTAAATGTAAGGCCAGAAACTATCAAACTCTTAGAGGAAAACCTAGGCAGAACACTCTATGACATAAATCACAGCAAGATCCTTTCTGACCCACTTCCTAGAGTAATGGAAATAAAAACAAAAATAAACAAATGGGGGCTTTCCTGGTGGCATAGTGGTTGAGAGTCCGCCTGCTGATGCAGGGGACATGGGTTCGTGCCCCAGTCCGGGAAGATCCCACATTCCACGAAGCAGCTGGGCCCGTGAGCCATGGCCGCTGAGCCTGCACGTCCGGAGCCTGTGTTCCACAGTGGGAGAGGCCACAACAGTGAGAGGCCCACATACCACACACACACACACACACACACACACAATCAAATGGGACCTAATGAAACTTAAAAGCTTTTGCACAGCAAAGAAAACCATAAACAAGATGAAAAGACAACCCTCAGAATGGGAGAAAATATTTGCAAATGAAGCAACTGACAAAGGATTAATCTCCAAAATTTACAAGCAGCTCATGCAGCTCAATATCAAAAAAAAAAAACCAAACAACCCAATCCAAAAATGGGCAGAAAATCTAAATAGACATTTCTCCAAAGATGATATACAGATTGCCAACAAACACATGAAAGAATGCTCAACATCATTAATCATGAGAGAAATGCAAATCAAAACTACAATGAGATATCATCTCACACCTGTCAGAGTGGCTATCATGAAAATATCTACAAACAATAAATGCTAGAGAGGGTGTGAAGAAAAGGGAACCCTCTTGCACTGTTGGTGGGAATGTAAATTGATATGGCCACTATGGAGAACAGTATGGAGGTTCCTTTAAAAACTAAAAATAGAACTACCATACAACCCAGCCATCCCACTACTGGGCATATACCCTGAGAAAACCATAATTCAAAAAGAGTCATGTACCACAATGTTCATTGCAGCTCTATTTACAATAGCCAGGACATGGAAGCAACCTAAGTGTCCATCGACAGATGAATGGATAAAGAAGATGTGGCATATATATACAGTGGAATACTACTCAGCCATAAAAAGAAACGAAATTGAGTTATTCATACTGAGGTGGATAGACCTAGAGTGTGTCATACAGAGTGAAGTATGTCAGAAAGAGAAAAACAAATACCGTATGCTAACACATATATATGGAATCTAAAAAAAAAAAATTCGTCATGAAGAACCTAGGGGCAAGACAGGAATAAAGACGCAGACCTACTAGAGAATGGACTTGAGAATACGGGGAGGGGGAAGTGTAAGCTGGGACAAAGTGAGAGAGTTACATGGACATATATACACTACCAAACGTAAAATAGCTAGCTAGTGGGAAGCAGCCGCATAACACAGGGAGATCAGCTCGGTGCTTTGTGACCACCTAGAGGGGTGGGATAGGGAGGGTGGGAGGGAGGTGCAAGAGGGAGGAGATATGGTGATATATGTATACATATAGCTGATTCACTTTGTTATAAAGCAGAAACTAACACACCATTGTAAAGCAATTATACTCCAATAAAGATGTTCATAAAAAAATAGTCATTTTGATGAAGCCATGAAACCTATGAAAAAAGCCATGCTCCCTATAAAAGCCCAACCTAAGAGACAAACTGCATCAAAAAGAACTGAAAATGTGTTTCCAATTGTTATTTAATTTGGAAACAAGTGTTTCATTAGCGAAAAATCACACATTCATTAAAATGTCCTACCAGCCACTTACTCAGAAAATCTTGTATTCAGCTCTCCCACTGAATTGCAGTCGAACCATCCTATTTCCATTCTCATTATTCTCCTAAAGTACAGTTTTCTCATTTTCTGTATCTGACGAGCTGCAGCGATTACCCAGAAGCATATCTGTAAATGGAGCAAGAAATGTTTAGCATTGTGATAAAAATAATCATTAATTCCTTCTCTTTTCAGAAGAAAATATTTTCACTATGACAGTTGAGAAAAGGACAAAAGTAATTCACAACATGCCTCTTGTTGGGAATTAAGGTGTGAGCTCTGACATCTGCAGCCGAAAGTGGGGCTGAGCCGAACCACTGTAAAGAGGGAAGCCAGAGGCTTGGGTTTGAATCCAGCTCGGCCACTTGCAGAGTTAACCTTATTAAGCTTCACTTCCCTCATGTGTAAAAAAAGGCTTATTACACCAAAAATAAATTATTGCTCTTAAATCACTACTTTTGCATGCCACTTCTGATGAATTTTTCCCCTGAGAAGCCTGCCAATAAGCATTCATACATTGTTTTCCAGCTGTTGGACAATGATTTTCAGAGAAAGTAAGGCAAACATTATGACATAAGCAGGGAATCTTGCTGACAGTTTTCCCCATGCAAGCAAAATAAGACTGTCATTAAAACTCCAGTGCCAGAATGGTGAAAATTGACTCATTTATATTTACAACTAACACTAACTTCCTGGAATTCTTTAGTGAATGGAGAGTAGGGGGGATTTATTATTTTTCCTACGTTAGTAGGAAAAAGATGAAATACTTTTCTTCCTTAATAAGAGTTAACTCCAAACCCTCCCATAACTGAAATCTAGAATATGGATTCAGTTTACAGAACTTGGGTTGGACTGCAGTTTGGTGTGACTTCAGCAAAAACAGAGAAAAAGAAAGTCAAGCTTGCTTTCCTCCAACTCCCCACTCCCAGCTTTTTCCAGGTACGAAGAAGGTTCGTACTTGCTCTCCCTGTACGAACACACCCACAGCTGTCTATTTCTGAGTTTAGATGAGAGGATGAAGCAGGGAGGGCAGGGGAGAACAAGACACTGAAGCTAAAAGTCTATTCTCCATTTCTCTGGACAAGCGTTCCTCCCCAACTGAGAGGAAAAATCCTTCCCCACCGTCTGTTGTCTGCCTGAAATAAAGCTGTAGTCCCTGGGGCTTCTGAATAGCTTTAAAGAACACACTTTGGGGGCTTCCCTGGTGGCACAGTGGTTGGGGGTCCGCCTGCCGATGCAGGGGACGCGGGTTCGTGCCCCGGTCTGGGAGGATCCCACATGCCGCGGAGCGGCTGAGCCTGTGGGCCATGGCCGCTGAGCCTGCGCGTCCGGAGCCTGTGCTCCGCAATGGGAGAGGCCACAACAGTGAGAGGCCCGCGTACCGCAAAAAAAAAAAAAAAAAAAAAAAGAACACACTTTGCATTTCATTGTCACGTCTGTGAACCCAGCTGCTGATCTATAAATAAAATGGAGGCGTCACTAACTTGAATATATCCTGTGACAAGTACCATGACAGCGATGCCAGCATAGTAAATGGCAAAGGTGACCATTTCACTTTCAATGTCCAGAAACCTTCAAAAGAGGGAAAAAATGGTAAGAGTCACAGGTAGGATCTAGCTAACAAAGATTGCATTTGTGAGTACAGAGGAATTTAAAATATACATATTGTATGTTTCTATTAAATATGGGTAAGGCGTTTTACCTGTGTAGAATTACAATCAATCCAAATCCCCAAACAGACCTCATGGTATCCATCATAGCAAAGACGCCTACCTCCTTCATTTTTACAGGCAGAGATGCGAGGGTTGTGAAATAATTAATGGGCATTTGTTGGAAGACAGGGGACCCTAGATGGCAGCCCGGAGCTCTGTCCACTAAGGCCCCTTTCACTCATGCTCATCATTAGTGATGGTGCAATCACAGCTAGAGAAATGTTCTAAAAAGCCAGACAGGGCTTCCCTGGTGGCACAGTGGTTGAGAGTCCGCCTGCCGATGCAGGGGACGTGGGTTCGTGCCCCGGTCCGGGAAGATCCCACATGCCGCGGAGTGGCTGGGCCCGTGAACCATGGCCACTGAGCCTGCGCGTCCGGAGCCTGTGCTCCACAATGGGAGAGGCCACAACAGTGAGAGGCCTGTGTACCGCAAAAAAAAAAAAAAAAAAAAAAAGCCAGACAAGTGTCTGGAAAGGCACAGGTAGAGAGATGTGTGCTGTAAATCAGGAGGCTTACTGTTACCTGTCCAGCAATCTTAAGCCAGCTTTTCAACTCCTTCCTCTCTCAGAGTAACACTAGGAGAAATGTGTGTGTCATCTTCCCATAGAGAGAGAAAAACACTTTATTAACCCAGTCTTTGTGCTGACCACAGCCCAGGAATCCTCGCTCCCCAGGACAATTTCTAAGGCTGAAGTCAAAGAATTTGTGGGAAAGCAAGAAAACTACACAGTGTTTTCCCATTACAAGTATCACACTGTGACACAGGGTTTGGAACTGGCAGGGGCAGGGAGGGGAGAAAAAATGATTCTGAAATCGCTTTCGGGAAATAAGAAATTTTATCATTAAAAAATTAACATATTGGTTGTTGATATACCCGATCCTCAGGGATAAGCTAGATGATGTCTATTTCTTTAGAGAATCAGAAAGTAGCATCTTTAGCCTAGATGCTCTCAGTCTACCAGCTTTCTGCTTTCTATCAGGCCTTCTTTTTGTGACCCAAGCTTGAATTGTTCTCTCCCTCTACTGAACTCAGACCAAGTATTTAAGTATAATTTATTTAGTTCAGAACAAACTATTATTCCATGGCAGATTTTATTGCCACCTTGCACTATTATTCAATATTTTTATTGAATATATTTATATCAAGTATATTCATGTTTCTCTTGCTAGTAAATTGCAAGCTACTTGACAGCAAAGACTAAGTAAGCTGCTTGTTCCCACTCCCGAAGCCTGGTACGATACCTTACCCATTAAGTAGGTACTCAGTGAATGTTTCTTGACTTTTCTTTCACTTTCAAAATACTAATGAGGAAGGGAAACAACTGCCTTGGTCAACCCCTCTGACGATCTCCAAACCACCTAATATGTCTGTGTTCACCACATTCCCAGTCTTTCAGGATGATTTAAGGGAACCCCCAGAATGAAAAAGATCTAGAAAGTCATAAACTTGTATACAAGTATCCATGATCAGAGGCCCTTACAAAAGCTAAGTATCTTTGTATAGAGTGTATAATGCAGTATTTATGAGTAAAGACTTCTAATGTATAAATGAGTGCATAATATATATGCTATTGATACTATGTATAAAATAGATAACTAATGAGAACCTACTGTATAGCAGAGGGAACTCCACTCAGTGTTTTGCGGTGACCTAAATGGGAAGGAAATCCTAAAAAGAGGGGATATACGTATACATATAGCTGATTCACTTTTCTGTACAGTAGAAACTGACACAACATTGTAAAGCAACTATACTCCAATAAATTTTTTTAAATAAATAAATGAGTGCATACTCTTGGTTTCTGTTTGTGAAATAAAATTTGGGTGTCCCAAAACAGAAAACTATGAGCATTTGTCAAAAAGTTTTACTTAGATTCCCTGTGGTGCATTTATTCTACAGACACTGTAAGCAGAGGTTAGCGGGCCTGTCGTGAAAACCGCAGCGGCCAGTCATGAATGAATGTACTTGACTAAGAGCTCTGAGCACTGACCCAGCTGTGAGATTTACTGGAGCAAAGTTCAGGAACATAACATCACTGTCGGGGGGTGTGGATAGGACATGTGTAGTTTGTGATTGCTTTCACTCCTAAGGCACCCCAGAAATGAATGGTTAACTCACTTCTATTTGATTCTGGGAAGAAGTCATTAGAATCCTTAGAGTTTTAAAGACTACTTGGGAATATTTCTGGGACAACAGAGCAAACCTATCAGAAAAACTGATAGGAAGGAAAAGGGGACGTCAACTTGGTTCCTTTGACTGCACATCAGACTTCATCATCTGCATGGTGGAAAGCTCTTGTGATTATAAAATCCTAGTAAGGATTCTGTAAAGTTTACAGGTGATTTGGACCACAGACTGTCTTTCTTTTCAACAGAAAGAAAAACAAAACAAAATTGATACATGCCTACTTGGATAAATTAAGATTTCCCTGACACATTTGTTGAAGAGAGAAGAGGGGAGAGAAATGACAATTAGAGGGAAAAGGTAAAAGATATTTTACAACAATATGAGGTCTTTATGACAAGGTGCATTGCCTCACCAGGAGCGCTCCTTTCAATGGTTCTGATGCCCTGTAAACCCAGTAGCATTGACACCTTAGAGTGAATATCAGTGTCAACCCAAATTGGCAGAAATGTGTCCATATCCTACTTCCAAAATGTTGAAAGGTCCATGTTCATTAATGCATGGGACATTGACCTATGGACAAATGGTTTGTCACTGGGTAAAGTTGCTTTATAGAATACCCACACACTAGGGTAGCATATTGCCAGAATGGCTAATGCAATTGTGAGAAATATTACAGAGAGATTATATATGCCCTTTATCTAGTTTTCCCCCAAATGGTAACATCTTGCAAAACTATAGGACAATATCACAACCAGGATGTTGACATCGATAAAATGAAGAGCAGAATATTCTCATCATTCAAACATTCCTCTTGGGGGCTTCCCTGGTGGCGCAGTGGTTGAGAATATGCCTGCTAATGCAGGGGACACGGGTTTGAGCCCTGGTCTGGGAGGATCCTGCATGCCGCGGAGCGGCTGGGCCCGTGAGCCACAATTACTGAGCCTGCGCGTCTGGAGCCTGTGCTCCTCAACAAGAGAGGCCCGTGCACTGCGGTGAAGAGTGGCCCCCGCTTGCCACAATTAGAGAAAGCCCTCACACAGAAACGAAGACCCAACACAGCAAAAATAAATTAATTAATTAATAAAACCTCTGCCAACAAATTTTAAAAATTAAAAAAAAAAGATTCCTCTTGTTGCCCTTTGATATATACACATACTTCCATCTTTCTCACACTTCTGGAGGCCAGAAGTCTGAAATCAGCTTCACTGGGTTGCAATTCAGGTGCTGACGGGGTTGTACTTTCTCCAAAGGCTCTAGGGAAGAATTTGTTTCTTCCCTCTTCCAGCTTCTGGTAGCTACTGGCATTCCTGAGCTTGGGACATCACTTCAAACTCTTCCTTGATAGTCACCTTGCCTCTCTTTTTCTCTCTATAGTCAAATCTCCCTCTGCCTCTTTTTAGTAACTGTCCCTTTAAAAAATACTAGTGATTGCATTTAGGGCCCACCTGGGTAATCCAGTATAATCTCCCCCGACCCACGATCTTTAAGTTAATCACATCTGCATAGACTCTTTTTTGCATACAAGGTAACATTTGCAGATTCCAGGGATATCCTACATATCTTTGGGGGCCATTATTCAGCCTACTGGAGCTACAGTCAAAATATAGGTACTGGGGCTTCCCTGGTGGCACAGTAGTTAAGAATCCGCCTGCCAGTGCAGGGTACATGGGTTTGAGCCCTGGTCCGGGAAGATCTCACATGTCACGGAGCAACTAAGCCCATGCACCACAACTACTGAGCCTGTGCTCTAGAGCCTACATGCCACAGCTACTGAAGCCCACTGCGCCTAGAGCCCATGCTCTGCAACAAGAGAAGCCACCGCAATGAGAAGCCTGGGCACCGCAATGCAGAGTAGCCCCCCGCTCAACACAACTAGAGAAAGCCCGCATGCAACAAAGACCCAATGCAATCAAAAATAAATAAATAAATTAATTTAAAAATATATAGATACTAATAAGTGTTGGTAAGAATGTGAAGAAATTGGAAGCCTCACACATGTTAGTGGGAATGTAAAATGGTACAGTCACTTTGAAAAACAGTCTGGAAGTTCTGCAAATGGTTAAACATTTATTTATCATATGACCCAGAAATTCCACTCCTAGGTACATACTCAAGAGAATTGAAAACATATGTCCACAAGAAACCTTTTACATAAATGTCCATAGCAGCATCATTTGTAATAACCAAAAAGAGGAAGCAACTCAAATGTCCATCAACTGATGAATGGATAATTCCACTCATTATATCCAGGCTATAAATGTATTATATCCATACAATGAAATATTATTCATCAATAAAAAGAAATGAAGTATGATTCACACTACAATGTGGATGAATCTTGAAAACAGGCTAAGTTAAAGAAGCTAGTCACAAAGGACCACATATTATATGATTCCATTTACATGAAATGTCCAAAATAGACAAATCTACAGAGACAGAAAGTAGATTAGTGGCTGTCTACGGCTGAGGGGGGATGGGGAATTGGGGAGTGAAATTTAAGGGATATGGGGTAGGGGGATTGTGTGCTAATAAAAATGTTCTAAAATTGATTGTGGTGATGAATGCACAGCTCTATGAATGTACTAAAAACTATTGAGTTTTATACTTTAAGTGGGTGAATTTTATGGTATGTGAATTGTATCTCAATAAAGCTGTTTTTCAAAGTACATTGTCTTACAGTATTTAACTTCAAAATAGTACTTGAGTGCATAAGCTAAATATACGTTGCTAAGAAAACAGACTGAAATCCAAGAGAAAGTACAGACTTTGATTTTTGCATCAATGCATCCATATGTGGGGCAGGTAAGGACACAAACTTCCCAATGGCTGTGGTAGTGAGCCTCCAAGGAGCCCTTGATTGTTTTTGTGTCCTGGTATTCACACTCTTGTGTAATCCTCACCAAAATTATACCAGGGCTGGTCTGTGTGACCAAGAGAAAATGGCAGAAATGATAGTATGTCACTTCCACAATTAAGTTACAAGACATTGTAGCCTCCATTTGAGTCTCTACACTTTAACTGGATAAAAGAAAAGAAAGGTATGGGGCTTCCTTGGTGGCGCAGTGGTTAAGAATCTGCCTGCCAATTCAGGGGACACAGGTTCGAGCCCTGGCCTGGGAAGATCTCACATGCCATGGAGCAACTAAGCCCGTGCACCACAACTACTGAGCCTGTGCTCTAGAGCTTGTGTGCCACAACTACTGAGCCCACATGCCACAACGACTGAAGCCCATGTGCCTAGGGCCTGTGCTCCATGACAAGAGAAGCCACTGCAATGAGAAACCCGCACACCGCAACAAAGAGTGGCCCCCACTCGCTACAACCAGAGAAAGCCTGTGCACAGCAACAAAGACCCAACACAGCCAAAAAGAAAGAAAGAAAGAAAGAAAACTGCATTGTGATATTTCCTTCTTTCTTCTTCTTTCATTCTGTTACCTTATTATTTGACTATTCTGAGCAAATAAATTCTGAGAAGCTAATCAGGAGGCCTAACGTTCTGTAATCCTTTTTAGCCTTATTCTCCGAGAGCCATTTGGAAGGCTTCAGCCTAAAATTCCATCCAATGGATTACAATTGATATGTGGAAACCAATACGATGAAAGAGAAAATCCAGCTCCTACATTATACATGTATGCTTATGTTGATAAAATCATTGGGTTGCCTTGTATAGTACAAGACTAACACACCAATTATAATAGGTGGAGACATTGTACTTTTAATGATATACTTTTTCCAAGAAAAAAAGTTGTGAAAGAGTTGGGTAATTTTGGAGGCATGTTTACTACTTACAGGTAAGAAAATGTCCCCTCCCTCTCTTCTGTCCCACCCAAGTCCATTTTCACAGTGATCTTACCACACGAAAGCTAAACATTTATTCAGAAGTGCAACAAACAGTATTCATGTCAATGACCATAATAGCTCACGATTAAAATATTTAACTCATCAATGGAGTTCCTGGTAAAGGAAAGGCCTGAGAAAGGTGTGGTCTACACAATCAAATATCTATTTACATGTTTGGTATCATGTGAATTCAGCCAAAGCCAAGGAATTTCTGAAACCCCTATTTGCTCTGAATTATTTGCTCACCCTCAAGTATAGGACCCAGTAAAAATGAATAAAGTAATGGGTAGCCATGGTGAATTCCTTTCTAATGGATGCCAGTGATGCAGACGTTAAAGGCAGATTCATTCTTTAGTTCATCTAATAAATATTTATGAGCATTTGAGACAAAATATGTCTCAAATTTTGGTCCCTCTAACATTTATTTCCAATTTTTAAGACATAACAGGATATACTTTCAGGAATTTTCCCTTGAAGAATTTATCTTCAAGCATTATTAATGACTGGGGTCAATTTACATCATACATAAGTCTGAATGGATTTTTTTCAAAGGGGGAAAATGGATTAGCTTACATTTTGTAGTCATACCACTCTGTAAAAATCAGTTCAGGGGCTTCCCTGGTGGCGCAGTGGTTGAGAGTCCACCTGCCAATGCAGGGGACACGGGTTCGTGCCCCGGTCCAGGATGATCCCACATGCCGCAGAGCGGCTGGGCCTGTGAGCCATGACCGCTGAGCCTGCGCGTCCGGAGCCTGTGCTCCGCAACGGGAGAGGCCACAACAGTGAAAGGCCCATGTACCGAAAAAAAAAAAAAAAAATCAGTTCAATTCGGTTCTCCAACATGAATGAAAGACTTAAAAGACTGTCATTAGGAATTCCTGGCTGTCCAGTGGTTAGAACTCTGCACTTTCACTGCTGAGGGCTCAGGTTTGATCCCTGGTTGGGGACCTAAGATCCTGCAAGCCACGTGTGGTACAGCCAAAAAAAATAAATAAATAAATACTGTCATTGAAGACAGTCTCTCTTTTTTCGATACGCGGGCTTCTCACTGTTGTGGCCTCTCCCGTTGCGGAGCACAGGCTCTGGACGCGCAGGCTCAGTGGCCATGGCTCACGGGCCCAGCCGCTCTGCGGCATGTGGGATCTTCCCGGACCGCGGCACGAACCCATGTCCCCTGCATCGGCAGACGGACTCTCAACCACTGCGCCACCAGGGAAGCCCAAAGACAGTCTCTCTTTTATGCAAATTGTTCTGAGTGTTACTTCCAAATTTAGAAGAGAAATATACATATTTAGACATTGGAAATTTATTTCTTATGAGTAGGCTTATTATTTGTTAAGTCTAATTCTGCACATTGTATGTTATCCTGTACTTTCCTGTCAAGTGCTAACCAGTTTATAACTACGTACTTATTTGCATGGTGGTTGATTTCATTATGGTCTCACCAACTAGACCCAAGCTCCACAAATACAAGGACCATGATTCATAAGGTACCACTGTATCCATGATGCTTACACATTTTCCTGGTACATAACTGGTGTTCCAAAAATTTTGGTTAAATTAGTAAATGAATGAAAGATGCTAACAACAAATAATATTATGGAAGAACATCAGTGATTTAGAAGGATTTGTCATATCTGGAATCAAGTCTGTAGAAAAAATTTTAAATGAAGGAGAAAAATATAAAATCACTTGGGGGCGCCATTCCAAGTGTCTTTCTAGCTAGGATGTGCCCTGCCCTTGGTTCTTGAACCTGAGTGGGTTCATACGTGCAAATGAGCTTGTTCTGGCCCTGAGGCAGCATGAGGCAGGCTGCAAAGTCCATGCTATGACAGTGAATCAACTCTGTGTACCCTACAGACTCACTGATTACAAGGCAGCCTGTCGGGCTTATGACAGACAAAACAGGAGCATGGTGAGCTCTGGTTAATTCTGCATGGTTGTCTTCTATTCATAGCACCACATCACTCCTCCACAGAAACTCAACTGCTAACTGAGACCAACGGCCCCTATTCCAAGTCCTAGAGCACAGGAATGATGAAATTCCCATTGTAGAGAGAAGGCTGGGGATCAAGTGGGACATCAGCCACGGCCACAGCAGCTGAGGAACAGAAGGGAGGAGAGGAAGAAAGAAAGAAAGAAAGAGAGAGAGAGAGAGAGAGAAAGAAAGAAAGAAAGAAAGAAAAAGAAAGGAGGGAGGGAGGAAGGAAGGAAGGAGGAAACAGGGAAGAGGAAAAAGGAAGTCTTGGATATGAGGCATGACAAGGACTCAAGTAAAATTCATGCGTCATCCTCCAACTGCATCAAGTATTGGTAGTGTCATCCTCAAGGCTGTTGTCTACAAAGTGGTGAAATTTGGGTGATGTATTCAATGAGCAATTTCCAGTTCTGTGTTTTGCTGTTGTAATTGTTAAGCTTTAGAAATCCGGTAGGACAGGAAGAACTTCAGGGCAGAGTAATTATAGAAATAAGGGTAAATTTATGTTTCTTTTTGCTCTGTGTTAGATACCACTCCAGCTCAGTCCATAAGGTTCTTTTCACACATTTTGAATTACAATCTAAGATACAAGCCAAAAAAGTGAAAAGTAAAAAATAGCAGCCTACCCACAGCGCGTTCCATTTGTCACGTCCTGGTAGAGAGAGCTGTTGGTCCATACTATCGTGTTATTCACACATGCTTTTCCAGGGATCTTGAGTTCTTGTAATTCCATGTCATACTCAATAGAAACATCTGTCATTGTGCCAAAAATCAGTAGCATGCCTGGATAGGCTACTCCATGGAGAAATGCACATAAACTTCCCACACACATCAGCCAAATGTCAGTCTTTGAAGAAAATCGAAACTTGAAAAACAAAGGATTCAGAGATCATCTATGGGTGAAAAGCAGGAGAGGTAGGAGGGCTATTTAATTTTAGTTACTAGATTCTGATAAATAGTATTCAACACCAAGTCTTAAGGGAATCATCTTAATTGAAAGGTAGAGTTCTCACTAATATTGAAATAAACGGTACATCGATTATCTAAATCATTAGACTCTTACATTGTTAGTTCATGTTATCTCTTTCCTAGTCTCATAATTCATTCTCTTTATCTCAGGAGCTGACTTTAGTTCTTAGATATTCATTCCCAGCTTAAGGGGGAAACAATCACTGGCACACATGCTATTGCCATGTAGATATTCTGTGTGGGTTATTCAGCAATATCGGCTCCCAGAACTGATATTGACAATGAAGAGCACCTATTTGTGCCCAGAAATGCCTCCACTCTGCAAATTTGAGAAAAATACCTACACTATGGAATTTCTAAAGACATCATAAGAATAAGTATACATGACATTATTACTATGATAATTTTCCTTACTAAAATGATAATTAGGGGCTTAGAGATTATCTTCTAGAACACTTTTATGATTTACCAGATAGAATTTGTGTTTAATCAGCAATAAATTTCTAATTGCTATTCAACATGTTATCACGTAGACAGTTTATGACTGAAAAAGTGATCATCATAGTTAAAAAACCTGCCAATGTGACTATAACACTTCCTCCACCACCTGAACAACTCACAGTGGCAAAACCTGTGCCATAAATCAGCACAGTTTTATTACCAATTGAAAGAAGCCAACTTGACTGCTGCTACCTTTCTTCTTCTTATCTTCTAACCTGAGGATAAAAACACAGGGGTTTACAGACCGTCCTTTCCAAAACAATGAGAAATTCTTCCTAGATGGTGATTTTATGAGTCATTCTTTAGTAAGAAAGAAAGCCCCCACTAGCTGCGAAATTCTTTCCAAAACTGGTATCTTAAAAACTAACCAGGGGGCTTCCCTGGTGGCCCAGTGGTTAAGAATCCGCCTGTCAATGCAGGAGACACGGGTTCGAGCCCTGGTCCGGGAAGATCCCACATGCCGTGGAGCAACTAAGCCCGTGCACCACAACTACTGAGCCTGCGCTCTACAGCCTGTGAGCCACAACTACTGAGCCCACATGCCACAACTACTGAGCCTGCACTCTAGAGCCTTCGAGCCACAGCTACTGAAGCCCGTGAGCCGAAACCCCGTGCTCCGCAGCAAGAGAAGCCACCGTAATGAGAAGCCCGTGCACCGCAATGAAGACCCAACACAGCCAAAAATAAATAAATAAATTTATTTTAAAAAAAAACTAAAACAAAAACTACCAACAATGACCTACTGTATAGCACAGAGAACTCTGCTCAATATTCTGTAATGGCCTAAATGGGAAAAGAATTTGAAAAGGAATAGATACATTTATATGTATAGCTGAATCACTTTGCTGTGAAACTAGGACAGCATTGTTAATCAACTATACTCCAATATAAAATTAAAAAAATTTTTTTAACTGGCTATTACTTTCAGATTTACCTCTTCTAGAGATTTCAGTATAGCTGTATCTCTTTTTCAGTAGAGATTCACTGAGGTCTTTCTGAGAGGTGCTAAGAGAAAATAAAAAGTACTCTGTACTCCCTGTTACAGTAGCAAATAACTATTGGACCTCAGCTTTGAACCTCGGCCTCTTTCTACCTACATTTCCTTATAAGTTGAGGTGGTTGGATTATCTAATTTACAGCTTCCTTCTTGCACTTAAAAATTTTACAACTACATTAAATAATGTTAACATGATAAAAAATTCAAAAAAACTCCCATACTTCCCATAAACTCATATTTACTTATTATTTCTTATTCATTTTATTGCTCATAAAATTGTACTCAACCCAAACTTGAACTTTTCAACTCCAGGGATCTCCACTTCACCTGAGTCATCCATTCATGAATATACCGCAGGTCTTGTTTTCACCAGGAACTAGTCTACTCTATCAGCTCTTTGGGACTGAGCATGCATCTTGTTTTCTCACTTCCTTCCTCCTTCTATACCTTTTGTCATCTCAGTTGAGACCCGCAGTCCTTTAAACTCTCCATTTACTTACAATCACTAAACGCCATCAAGATGTTGCTTCCTTACTCGGCATCCTAGGTCCCACTGCTGGCCATTTGGACCACACTTTCACCATCATCCTCAATCCTTTTCCCCATATCCACCCTTGGAAACCCCATCTCTGCATTCAGCCAGCTGTTCCCCCTTCTCCTCCTGAAGCCAGGCTGCTGGGCCTGCTAGAAACAACCTCTCCACCATCTGAAAGGTGCTGCACATGCTGTGCTTAGCACTTGGCTGCCCTAAGCTTCCCTTCCAGCTCAGAGTAGAATCACAGATCCTTGCTGACACATCCATAGCCCTCCGTGGTCTGGCCAGTTGACTCTCTGACCTTGTTTTCTCCTACTTCACTCCAATTTTCACCACCCGAGCCACCTGGCCTCTTTGCTGATTTTTGTCCATGCCAAATTTGTTCCCACCTCTGGGTGTTTGCACTTGCTACTTCCTCTCACCAAAATGCTTTTTCTTCAGATATCTATATGGCCAACTCCCTCACCTCCTTCATACCTTCTCTCCAAAGTCACCTTCTCGATGGAAACTTCCATGGCCAAAGTCTTTAAAGTTTCAACCCTCCCCTACATCATTTCAAATCTCCATTTCCATGTTTACGTTACCACACTTATCAGGAGAAAGGCTCATATCCTCTAAAAACCAAAGCACTCACTCAGCTCTCCTGCTCATCCTCACTGTAGCTCATTCATCTGCATCCATGCCCTTTTCCATCTCTTTCCCACCCAGTGAGGAAGAATGGTTCTTCGGCGCCCAGCTGACCCTACCATTCCAAGTCCAAAGCTAATGTTACCACGACTACCACATCCCTCTGCCATGAATTACTTAAAATGTCTTAAATACCTTCAACCTCTCCCTTTCCACCACCTCTATTTCAGAAACTTAGCTGGTACCTCCTTGTTTTCTACATTAGACTCCTTTAATCCTGCCCTCATGCCGAGTATGATTAAGTGGCATTTGTTTTAGAAGAGAATTTAAACTCTTAAAGAGAAACATCTAATAATTACATTTTAGCTTTCTACGATTTGCTTTTGGGAAGAATTGGGCTTTCTTCTCTGTGCCCATGAAATCATACTTGTCCAATTTTTCCTCTGCTCATTTAGTTCAGAAATTCTGTGGTGTTCCTGGACATATAGGGGAGATTTGGACCTAATCCAGAAGGAATATTCCCAAAGGTTTCTGAAATCAAATTATAGTAATGTTTTAAAGAGAAAAAGAATGGATTATATATACCATTTTGTAGGCAGTGCAATGTGTGTAAAAATATTGCTTCTGCTTTGTGCCTTTTATGGGAATATTAGGAAATTATTTTGAAGATGTGATGCATTGTTGAGTAGTCACTTACTTTGATTTCTTATCATTGTCATCTGTCAGGATAAAAACAATACAAAAAGCAGTTAATAATAATGACAAAATGAAACATAGTCATTAACAATTTTGCTCTGGACAAACATTTCTATAATTACTTTTATTCATGGAATAATGCAAAATAATTTTTTGCTTTTTCATCTCTCTCTCTCTCTCTCTCTCTCTCTCTTTCTTTCTCTTTCTCTCTCTCTCCATAATATAGAAGACATTTTTTTCACATTCAGGACTGCTGCCTTGACTACATTTCTTGACTTTTCTCTAGAAAATGAAATCTTTTTACCTTCTGGATGTCAACTAAAGACCAACATTTCTAAATTAGCTAAAGAAAGTCTGATTTTTTGAACTACCAAATAAAATGAATATTTGTTTCTTGTTTGGTTCTTTATAAACATCAGAATTTGTCTACTTAAAATGCGGACCACAAATCAACTAAACAATAAGATACCATTGACACCCCCATGCCAGTAGAAGCCATAGGATTGAGCCACGTACTATTTTCCCCAGCATAAGTCAGAGCAGATGGAGGGGAGGAGGTGAAAATGGGTGCTCAGGGTCCTGAGTGTAGGGAAACCACAAGGAAAGGAACCCGAGGTGCTAATGCCAACCATTGTCATAGGACAGCACATCCTGGTTCCCCTGGCATTTAAATTTCACGTCATTTCATTTCATTAAGAGTAAAGAGGCATTACAGTGTAGATAGAGATTAACCTCTTAGGTTTGGGAATCAGAACCAGACTAGGATTACGGCTCCATTAATTATTAGTCACACGATCTTTGCCAAGTTTTCAAAAATGTATCCAACTCTCTGTTTCCTCTTCTATAAAATGTAAAATTATAGGATTTACAAAAAAAAAAAAAAAGCTTAGAATCATCTGCCCTCACTACACACCACGTACTAGTGCTACACACATTACCTCACTCTGGCCAGCAGAGTCTTTGAACTGTTCCTCTCAGGGAGCAGCGCTCACTAAACATTTACTACTATAATCAATTATAACAATATACATATAAAGGTAATAATAATAGCCAGTGCTAGAACAACCCTACTCTACCCAGGGAAGAGACGTTTATAGGTGAGATGCTTTCACTCACCCAGGATTTGTGTGTTCTTACCTAACACTCTCAGCCATTCCACTAGATGGATTCTAGGGAGAAACACCTAGAGTATGTTAGAAGACCATCCAATAACAGTTCTATTTATTGCCATTGATTTTTCTCTTCTCCTTAAACCTTCACTAGCTTGTTCCACTTTTGTTCTCACCTCTCTTTGTACAAGAGACAGTAAGAGAAAAAGGCCACTTACATGATCTATCTGACTCAAAACCATGATTGTCTTCTCCAGATTTCTTCACGCTGCGAAGAATTACTGAGTCAGACATGGTAATTGCAGTCCACAGCCAACAACTCTAGAAAATAAAATAAAAGAATCATTGTGATTATTATTTATTTTCTCTTCCTTAACCAAAGTAGCCAAGTGAAAGAATAATTTGGTTCAAGAAATTATCTTCATTAACAATCTCAGACAAAAGTAGATTTTTTAAATTGGTTAATAACCCCATGAACGAGTCTAATTATTAGGAAACATAAACCCAAACCATTGATTATGACTTTCTCTGGTTCCTTGATGGATACTTGTTTTTTATTTATTTGTTCTTTCTGCTTATCTGTGCTTACTTGTTTGATTGATTGATTTTTTTAAGTGAGTAAAAATAAAAACCACTAGAAGGGCACAGCCAACTGGTGACATTCTTGGGTCAGTAGAGCTGACCAACAACACCCAAATACTGGTGGGTAGGTTTCAGTGCTCCTTTGTAAATGCAACCCCTAGATCCAGAATATGGGAAGTCCAGCATGGACCAGGAGAACTGCTACCTAATTCATTTTATAACATAAGTATAATCTTGACATTAAAACAAATAAAAATGTTATAAGAAAAAAATAGAATTATAATTATTTTTGAAAGTAGAGTTTAGAATGCTAAATATGTTCAATATAATCTAGCAATTTATGAAAAAAACATAGTGAGCAACGTTGATCCCAGAAATGCAATGATTGTCTAATGTAAAAAAATTGGATCATCCTGATAGATGGAGAAAAAGTATTCAGTAAAAATTAATATCCATTCCAGATGTTTAAAAGCCCATAAAATTAGAAAAATCATTATGTTCCAACCCAATGAATGCATTTGGGTACTGATCAGTGACAAATACTAAAACCATTCATTGAAATACTGACAAAAATTAAATATCCAACAGTGCAAAGTGTTGTGAAGATATAAAGACATTACACTAAGTTGTCAAATCTCCTTAAGCTTCTCTTAGCCATGACAATTTCTCATAAATTTCTTCTTTCTGATGATCTTGACAGTTTTGAGAAGTACTGAACAGTTATTTTACAGAATGTTCCTGAAATTGGGATTTATCTGCTGTTTTTCTCATGATTAGACAGGAGTTGTGTGTTTTGGGGAGGAAGACCACAGAGATAAAGTACCCTTCTCATTACGTCATATCAAATGTACTATCAAGATGATGGTATCTATCAATATGATTTATACAAAATAAATTTTAAAAAATAAACTCAATATTAAGAAGCAGAGTGAGAGGGACCTCCCTGGTGGTCCAGTGGTTAAGAATCCACCTGCCAATGCAGGGGACACAGGTTCAATCCCTGGTCCGGGAAGATGCCACATGCCATGAGGCACCTAAGCCCGTGTGCCACAATTACTGAGCACATGCACCGCAGCTACTGAAGCCCATCAGCCTAGAGCCCGTGCTCCACAACAAGAGAAGCCACCACAATGAGAAGTCTGCACACCACAACAAAGAGTATCCCCCACTCGCCGCAACTAGAGAGAGCCCACGCGCAGCAATGAAGACCCAGCACAGCCAAAAAAAAAGTGCAGAGTGTGAAACATTAACTATGTAGTTTATGAGGTCAGTTAAAAAAATACTAAAAAAAAACAAATTCAGAATTTTTTATCCAACAACAAAATTTCTTTAACATAGCAATATTACATTCAGGCTGCAATGTTTGCTGGTTATACCGTTTTTGAAATTTTGACCCAAATTTTTTTTTTCAAAAAGCAAAGAAAGAAACTCTTTGATAATGAGAAAATAATAAAACAACATGAACCATAATTATAATATTGCATTTCCTAATTTTAAAATGAATTTTTTTTTTTTTTTTTTTGCGGTACGCGGGCCTCTCACTGTTGTGGCCTCTCCTGTTGCGGAGCACAGGCTCCGGATGCGCAGGCTCAGGGGCCATGGCTCACGGGCCTAGCTGCTCCACAGCATGTGGGATCTTCCCGGACTGGGGCACGGACCTGTGTCCCCTGCATCGGCAGGCCGACTCTCAACCACTGAACCACCAAGGAAGCCCAAAATGAGACATTTTTTTAAAACTCCAGTCTCCAATTATTTTTTTTCCTGGCTTAGCTCTTCATTTAAAAAGGTTTCTTTTCACTGGTGTGCAAATATTTGGCAGTGTTTAGAGACCATTAGCATAGTGTCTTGCCTGTGAACTTTGGAGTTCCACAGATCCCAGTACTGCCTATGGCTTCACTCTATGTTGTTGGATATGTTTTTTAACATTTCTCCAGGCCCCGATTTCTCCATGCTTTAAGTCAATGGAATACTACTCAGCCATGAGAAAGAAGGAATTCCTACCGTTTGCAGCAACATGGATGGAACTTGAGGACATTATGCTTAGTGAGATAAGCCAGACAAAGAAAGACAAATATTGATGATCTCACTTTTATGTGGAATCTAAAAAAGCTGAACTTGTAGAAACAGAGAGTAGGATGGTGGTTACCAGGGCCTGGGGGGTTGGGGGGAGTTGGGGAGATGTTGTTAAAGGGTACAAACTTGCAACTAGAAGACTAGTAAGTTCTGGAGATCTAATACACAGCACAGTGATGACAGTCAACAATACTGTATTGTGTACTTAAAAATTGCTAAGAGACTAGATCTTAAATGTCCTCACCACAAAAAAGAAATAATAATTATGTGATGTGATAAAGGTACTAGCTAAAGCTACAGTGTTGATCATATTGTAATAAATAAATGTATCAAATCAACATGTTGTATATCTTAAACTGACACAATGTTATATGTCAACTATGTATCAATTAAAAAATTAACTAATTAATTTTTTTGAAGGGTGAATTTGCCCTTTTGCTTTAGCTGGGACATCATCTTTTCCTGCCCTCAGACATCTGCACTTCTGGTTCTTGGGCCTTCAGATTCCAACTGGAACTACACCACTGGCTCCCCTGGGTCTCTAGCTTGCAGATGGCAGATTGTAGGACTTCTCAGCCTCTATAATCACATGACTCATAATAAATCTCTTTCTATGTATCTATATATAATCTTATTCTTTCTGTTCCTTTGCAGAACCCTGACTAATTCAGTTAGTATTCCATGAGATTGTTTATTTCTTATAGGAGAATAACACAGCTTAGCTGTGAGTACCAGGCCAGCAACCAAATATCTGGGACTGTTCTTTTGTTTGTTTTCTTTCTCAATATTCAATGCATCACTCTGGACTTCAGTAGTCCACTCCAAGGAGCTATGTTTTAAAAGACACACTCTCTCCAGTGCTACAGGACATGCATCGGTTGCTCAGTCAGAAACGGAAGCTAGGGGACTTCCTTGGTGGCGTAGTGGTTAAGAATCAGCCTGCCAATGCAGGGGACACGGGTTCGAGCCCTGGTCTGGGAAGATCCCACATGCCACGGAGCAACTAAGCCTGTGCGCCACAACTACTGAGCCTGCGCTTTAGAGCCCATGAGCCGCAACTACTGAAGCCCGCATGCCACAACTACTGAAGCCCGCATGCATAGAGCCCATGCTCCACAAGAGAAGCCACCGCAGTGAGAAGCCCAGGCACTGCAATGAAGAGTAGTCCCCTCTCGCCGCAACTAGAGAAAGCCAGCGTGCACCAATGAAGACCCAACGCAGCCAAAAATAAATAAATAAATAAACAGATAAATAAATAAATAAATAAAGAGATTAAAAAAAAAGAAACGGAAGCTAGTTGCCTTATCTCTGGTCAATTCCGTGATGACCTTTAAAGGCCATTGTGTTGAAAATGTTAATTACTTGTGTGCACCCACAAAGATAGTAGCAATTTCATAACACTACATTTGGAGAAGTGCAATGAGATATTAAAATTACTAGAAAGAATAAACGAAGACTTTGCTTGTGGTATTTTCCAGAAAAAAATTATGTTTCCAAGATTAGATGTTAGATGAATGGCCTCATACCATTATAAGTGTACCCTGATGTATCATTAGACCATGTTTTCCCCACTGGTTAATTCCCTTTTTATTAGATGAGATCCTGGGAGATTCTTAGAGCAGATGCTGGAGAACATCTCTGTTAGTCTCTGAAACCCTGGAAACATAGTGGGAATCTAGATTTCAGTGACAAGCACATTTGTTGTACAGGGTGGTGAGAGCATGTCTCTTCCTCACTTGGTACATTTATGATTTAAGAGTGCAAGCAGAAGTCATGTCATCTAATTCTACTCTCTCAGCTATTATCTATAGCATTTAAGCTAACAATTTGTTCTTGAGCTTCCTGAAGCATGTGAAAGGTACTTGAGTATCATGCATTGCAAGAAGCTTTAATTAGGGTTTCTTAACAATTTACAATAACAAAGTTGTACTTTAACCCACACAAAAGAACTCAGATTTGAAAATAACTTACCAAGCTATTTCCTTTTTACTCTACCTTTTTATATAGTAAATTATTTTAATCTCTAAAAAATCTCTTTGGGAACAGACTGAGAATTTTCAAGGTCTCCCAGAAAAATTGTCTTTCAATAAACTTAAGAGAACCTAGGAGTTAAAAGTAGGAAATCAAGCTTTCTAAGCCCTGATCAGCAGATTTTGGCCACCTAATCATGGAATCCCCCAAGAATTCTGAATCGCCCACGATAAACTGGAAACACCAGTTTCCCCCTCTGCCAAATGGCACGTGGTCTATACCCTGAGTACTACCTGCACTTCTGTTTCACTCTCCAGGGTCAAAGTTTCTTTTTCTTTAATAAAATGTCTAATCTTATCAACACAGAAATCTACATTAGAGAACAGCCTCCTGACCTTTATTGGTAGTAATAGCAAGGATTTTTCTACCTTAGAACATTAGCAACAGCATTCTGGAAGACAACTGCCAGGGAGGAGAGAGAGGAGACAGAGAGCAGCACCTGGATGGTCGCCCGAGAGAACCTGGGACAGTGAGAGACCTCAGAAAAGGGGCTAAGGGAGCAGCGGCACAGGGGGTTGAGGCTGTCAAAGCTGGAGGAGATACAGGTTCTATAGGCCGTGCCAGGAGCAAATCAAAGACCTGAGGACAACACGTCAGAGCCCACCATGGGCCACATCACACCAAGGCTGCTAGTGTGACCTCAAGACACCAGCCTGGAGCAACAGATGAGTGGGTTGACCTTCACCAAAAGCTGGGTCAACACTAGCAACTGGCTGTTGATACTGCAGAAGAATTGGGAAAGAAAGGAAGGGAGGGAGGGAGGGAGGAAGGAAGGAAGGAAAGAAGGCAGACAGGAAGGAAGGGAGGAAGGAAGGAAAGAAGGAAGGAGGGAAGGAGGGAAGGAAAGAGGGCAGGAAGGAAGGAACAGGTTGGGGTAAAAACAGTTCTCCCAGTAGCTGGAATCCTTCCAGGCTGAAGGATATGATAATAATCAGGACTTTCAACCCATTGCCTGTTTTTGTACATAACATTTTCTTGGAACACAGTCATGCCCATTTGTTATCATTTTGCCCTTGGCTGCTTTGGGGCTACAATGGCAGAGTTGAGTTGCTGTGACAGAGGCCATTCCCACCTTCCCACCAATGCCTCAACATTCACTGCCTAGTTCTTCACACATAGGTTTGCAGACCCCTGCATTATGAAGTCAGTTCAGGACAGCCTGAAGCCCAGGAAGAAATCTTTGGAGAGCTGATTTACCCAGCCTAAAAATCTTATGGCACACCAGCCCTCCAACCTGCCTGTCCTCATGGAACTTACACTGTGACAGGGAAGGCAGATGACACGTAAGAAGTAAGCACTGTGACTGTGAGTAAAAGAGAAGTACAGGTATCCCCTAGACCCTCAAGCAGGGCCCTGCCCTTGTCTAGAGAGTAAGGGAAGGCTCTGGAACCAGCACAGTTAACATGGGCCCTTGAACATAGGGAAAGTTAGCCAAGGGAACAGGAGAGAGAAGGCCGCTCCAGGCTCATGCAAAGGCCCAGACTCAAAAGACAATACATAGGTTCAAGGACCCAAGGGTGTCCAGTGAGTCTGAGGGAACATGGATGGGGCAGGTCTGGAGGATGTGGCTGCTTCATTCCTCAGGGCCTCATAATCCTTAATGCTGAGGACTTAGGTCCTTATCCCCAGGGCAATGGGAACTAGTAAGGGCTTTTAGACAAGAAAAAGATATGATCGTATTTATACTTTCAAAAAACACAACACTCTGATAAGCCCACACCCAGAGAGACAGGGAGATTGGGCTGGGAAGGACAGAAATCTCCCCTCGTTTACCAAGGCCAGGGCCCTATGCAGTTCACTTCACTCCTGTGCAGACAGGCTTGAGGTGACCAAAGGAAACAGGCTGTGTGATGCAAGACAGCCAGGCCAACGGTGCCCAGGCTCTTGTCACTTTAGGACACAGCTTCTCAACTCTACCAGTGTTCTCGGCTTTGAATTTTCTCTGGGGAGATCTGTTCTGCATTCCGGTTCATTTTCTTCCAAATGCTATTTTTGAAACACATTGATCTTGCCTAGACTGAATTCAGGAGGAAGAGGCTGAGATTTTTTTCCACGTTTAGGCCTCGAAGGATCTAAATGCTCTAGCAGCCACTGAGGGGCGGGAGGCCAGTCTCGGGGCTGGAACAGCGTCTGCACCTCACATCACACTGTGAATATTGGCTTTAGCTTTTCTCTCGTGAAGTCTTCCCCTCTGTAAAACCATTCAAGGCCGCCAGCACCACACTCTCCCCTTCCCTGAGCTGCTCAGAGAGCAGAACTGCACCTGCTCCTCGTGAATTTGGAAGTCCCTTTTGAAGCCACAAATTCTGTTTTTTTTTAAAAAGCCCTTAACAAGTCTTTCACGGCTGACATTTAGGTATGTAGGAAGGGCACCCTTATTATGATCAAACCCAGCAAATGATTTCTTTCTCCAAAGGATCATTAAAGGAGAAAAGAAATATTGATTTATACCAAGAAGCAAGAAAAATAGAAAAATACTGCCTTGCAGATAAGCAGGTGTGTGTCAACAACGTGGAGACACTGTCCCGGGATAAGATGAAGCAGAGGCCCTTTAGCCATGGGGGCTACAGCTGACTGAGAAGGGAAAGAAATACACAGTGATCCTCAAGGGGCAGACGGATAGGCCTGCTTCACAGGATCGCAAATGAGACGGAGAACTAAGGAACTGCTCTTGAAGAAAACAGGATTTAACACCAAGGTTCCTCCCTGCTCTTCTGCTTGGTCTCTATATGTATAGTTCTTTCACCTCCATAAAGCAAAGTAAACCCAATACTTGATTCCTGCTAAGGAACTCGGCATTTTCTAGCAATTTCAGTGTCTTTTAAAACCACAGAGTGAGCAGTGTTTTTTTCCTAAATTACTTCCAAATCCACTTCTAGCATTCATCAGCAAATATTTGTCACCTTTACGCTTAGTAGTAGGACACACAAATTATTCAAGGGTTTACAATCTAGTGGGGGGAAGGGCATGTAAACCTCTAGGCAGGGAGATGGAGGTTTCAAACAGATAATGACAAGAGTGGTACAGGCAGAGTAGGAGGGTAACTAAGTCTGGGGGAGGGGGGCATAAGGTGAGGGTTGGCTGCACACAGAAAGAACCTCTATTAAGAAATAGCCAGTAGGGGCTTCCCTGGTGGCGCAGTGGTTAAGAATCCGCCTGCCAGTCGCATAACACAGGGAGATCAGCTCAGTGCTTTGTGACCACCTAGAGGGGTGGGATAGGCAGGGTGGGAGGGAGGGAGACGCAAGAGGGAAGAGATATGGGGATATATGTATACGTATAACTGATTCACTTTGTTATAAAGTAGAAACTAACACACCATTGTAAAGCAATTATACTCCAATAAAGATGTTAAAAAAAAAAAGGATCCGCCTGCCAATACAGGGGACACGGGTTCGAGCGCTGGTCCGGGAAGATCCCACATACTGCAGAGCAACTAAGCCCGTGCACCACAACTACTGAGCCTGCGTGCCTAGAGCCCGTGCTTTGCAACAAGAGAAGCCACTGCAGTGAGAAGCCCGTGCACTGCAACCAAGAGTAACGCCCGCTCGCTGCAACTAGAGAAAGCCTGCACGCAGCAGCGAAGACCCAAAGCAGCCAAAAATAAATAAATAAATAAATGTATTAAAAAAAAAAAAAAAGAAATAGCCTGTAAATAAGTTAATATCAAAAAAATAAAAATAAATAAAAAAATAATAAGTTAATACCTTAAAAGTTTAGTAATAACCACTATTAGATCCCAATATTGAGTTCTAAGTACAATCATTATAATTTGCCTCTAAAATGTCTAGAAAGCTATGCCCCCCTTCAAAACATTAGGAAAAAATGCACTTTATTCCCAGTCTTAAATGTGAATGATATTTGATCAATGTGTTCAAATCATCAGCAACATGTGCTTTCTACTGTCTAGGGAAACCGAAAAATGGAAATAAGATTCTAGAATTCAACTTTTCCCCTTCTAGCCATGAATCCAGAGCTCATATTTTCCAGCATCTGAATTATTGAAACCTAGGAGAATGGAGTCAGTATAGTTCTGTATTAAACCAGCACCAGCTTTCTGGGGTAAGATTTGTGGTGGTCAGTGCATACAGAATTGTGCTTTCATAAAGCCAACTTTAAAAAGTTCAGTAACATTTTTACTTTGCGCTGATTATTCAGTCTATTTGCCCATTTGCACCACACACACCCACATACCACACACACGCACACACATTCTCAAGAAAATTGATGCATAAAAAAGTATTACTATAAATGAGATAGCAACAAAGATTTATCTGTATTATATACAATATTATGAAATCATTAATGTATTCTGCAAGTTCCTAGCCAAGCCCTGTAGCATTGTTTATTGCATAACAAGAGGCCAGCCTTTAATGAATCAGAAACACAACACACCACAAAGTAAGACTTAGAGGAGATGAATTTGCAGAACATGGTCTTCCCATGCTCTAGACGATATACGTCACTTACCTGTGAACGTGAAATTGAAGAAGCCAGAAGAAACAATGGACTCCACTGTGGAGAGTCAAATAGTTTTCTAACCCGTTCCAACTTCAGTTTTCATCATTGTAAAGCACTGAACAGAATTCAAGCTTTTTCGAGAACTCTATCTATTTGCTTAAGGGTCAATGCCCTGAAGGCCAGCCTAAGCAGAGTTCAGTGACATCTGAGGAAAGGTTGAACACACTCAAAATAATAACCCCAAACACAGAGTGCACTTGGGAATCGCTCTGAGGGTGTCAACAGGCTTTGGAAAGTGTTGATTCAGCTTCGAAGGAGAGGTGAGAAGCCAGCAGGGGGTGCCCAGCAAGACCACTGTGACTCTGGCCATGTCCAACTCTTCTGTTTATAGGCCATTATTTTTGAAGAGTTGCTTGAAAACATAACAAGGCAGAAAAAAATACCTTAAAGCTTTTCCTCCTCAATTTAAAAGATCACTCTTGGAAAATCTTTAGGTTGCAGGCGCTGATATTCCTGCCCCAGCCCCAGAGTTTCATGGAGACAGATAACCTCAAAGAACACCTGAAACAGCCTTTTGCTCAAAACTCTGTGTGCTCAGATGACCCTTGCACCCTGGTCTGAACAGTCAATAACCTCAGGCTCTACCCACCAGATGAAGCCCTGTGTAAGTAAAGATTAATGATTTTTTAAAAGGTTCAAATGAACAGAAAACCAAGTCAAATCAACACATAAAGCTTCTCCAACAGCTTTTTGCTGCCACCCATATCCGTTCCTCTCTCTTCGTGTTGGTCCTTCCATCTTCTCAAATGCTCTTATTTCTTCTTCCTCTCCCTACCTGAGTGAACCCTTTCCTAAACACTCCTCACTATGGCCTTCAGCAATGAATAGTAAATACCCAACACTGGTCATCACTTTATTGGGTACCTGACTCAGTTGAAGAGTTTAACTTGTACCACCTTATTTGGACTTCTCAGTAACTGTAGGAGTTAGGTGCTATCATTGTTATTCCCATTTTATAGTAGAGGAAACTGAAGCTCAGAGAGGTGAAATAATCCACCCAAGGTCTTACAACTAGTAGGTTGAGAACTTATGCTCCTGACCACTCTAAGCTAACCCTCTTCCACCCCATGCTCTGAAATGCCGTGGATGGACCAATGTTTCCCAGTTTGCAGAAAGCAAGATCAAATTAAATGATAAGATCAAATTTTCTCAATTTAAAATTTTTCGGCCATAAGTTTCTCTTTGAAATTCAGCTTCCACTACTGTTTGTCTCTACTGGAATCTATATACAGGATTTCGATAGTTTGTGATTTAGCCCCAAATTTTGTGTGTTATTATATTTAGATGTTAAAATCTCAATAGGGCTTCCCTGGTGGCGCAGTGGTTGAGAGTCTGCCTGCCGATGCAGGGGACGCGGGTTTGTGCCCCGGTCTGGGAGGATCCCACATGCCGCGGAGCGGCTGGGCCCATGGGCCATGGCCGCTGAGGCTGCGAGTGCAGAGCCTGTGCTCTGCAACGGGAGAGGCCACAAAAGTGAGAGGCCCGCGTACTGCAAAAAAAAAAAAATCTCAATATATCAAGGTCAGCAAAGGCAAGAAAGATTTCTTGATGTTCCCCTATCTAAACTGGTTTGAGAATCCCTGGGGTAGACTGACTTCTGAGACAATGCAAATATAATAATATTGCGTTTGGCACCAATTAGGACCCAGGGAAAAAAATTGACACAAAACCAAAAAGGCAGCACAGCTGTGGGATTGTACCTTTAATTGGGGGAAGATTCTCAATAGAATTTTGCTAACTTTGTTGTGGTGAAATTGTTGACAAAAGCCAAAGGGTGAAAATGCTCAGGAGAAAACTGAGCAGAGCTTCTCACTGGTCCTACTGTCCTAAGACCTCCTTTTGTGGGGCATATAGACCAGGAGGAAGATAGAGCCTGGAGTTTTAGAGCAGGAAACAACATTGCAGATATTTCATCCACCCCTCAGCTTATAGATGAGAAGTGAGGACAGAGCAGTGACCCCTCCAGAGGCCCTGAGAGGGTTAATGGCATCTTCCTTTACTCCTTCAACTCTGACCCCTTGACAGGGTTGGCCCAGGCAGAGTGAATACCGTGTTAATCATTCCTATTTTGTTTCAGCAGTAGGTGTGTTTTCTTTATGATTTATGGTCTGAAAACAGGTAAGGTCGTGGTCCCTGCTGTCCTCCAGTTAAAACATCAGCTACTGGGGCTTCCCTGGTGGTGCAGTGGTTGAGAGGCCGCCTGCCGATGCAGGGGACACGGGTTCGTGCCCCGGTCCGGGAAGATCCCACATGCCGCGGAGCGGCTGGGCCCGTGAGCCATGGCCGCTGAGCCTGTGTGTCCGGAGCCTGTGCTCTGCAACGGGAGAGGCCACAACAGTGAGAGGCCCGCGTACCGCAAAAAAAAATAAAAATAAAAAAATCAACTACTATTTGAGTGCTTACTATGTGCCAAACACTGTTCTATCCTCTGAGATACAGGAATGAGTAAAACAGATGAGAATCCCTGTCCTCAGGAACCTTATATTCTGGTGGGGGGAGGAGCTAGACAGTAAAAAAAATAAAACATATATGTCAGATGGTGATAAATGCTATGGAGGAAAACATTGCAGGAAAGGGATGTGATAGGGAGCATGTGTATGTGTGAATGTGTGTATGTGTGCGTGTGGCAGACAGGGGAGGGGACGGAGAGTGTTGCCATTTTAAATCAGGTGGTTGGAGAAGATGACATGTAAGGAATGACCTGGGATAAGGAAGAAAATTACGTGAGTATCTGGGAAAACAGCAAATGCAAAATCCCTGAAGCAGGGGCACACCTGGTAAGTTTCAGGAGCCACAAGAAGTCCGTGTAGCTAGAGTAGAATAAGTGGGCGGAGCAGTAGCAGGTGGTATCAGTATGGTGGAAGCAGGCAGTGGTTCTCAGGCTGTGGCCACTAGACTAGCGGCAGCAGCCTCACCTGTTGGAACTGGAAAATCTGGGCCCTACCCAGACCTACTGAATCAGAAACTCTGCGGACGGCCCCCAGCATGCTGAAGCTTGAAAACCTCTATTGTAGAGCCTTGGAGGTCACTGTAGACCAATTTGGACCATGTTTCAAAATCATACACCAAAATGCCTCAGGGAAGGCCCCAAACCATGAAGACAGAATTCAACCAACAGTTTAAAAAATTACATTGAGGATCATTGTGGGCACTCACTGTGGAAGAAACAAAAGAAGTTACCATTACTTTCATTCCTTGAACCATTTAAGAACAAATTATTGAACATCTATTTGCAAGACACCATGTCAGGTGTTATGCCGATTTCCAACTTGTAAACATTAAGTTAATGTCCCTGAGAATGTTCAAATCTTAAAGGGAAGATAAGGCTCCACATAAAAAGCAATTAAGGGGAAAAAAAAAAGATGAAACATCAATTGTCAAAATGTTCAATGCGTCTCAAGTATTTAAAATGTGACACATCAGTAGGGACAGGAATCATCAGAGAAAGAGTGTCAGAAGAGGGGAAATTTGAGTTATGTCTCAAAGTAGGAGAAGGACCAGGTCAGAAATAAAGCGTGAGCAAGGTCACAGAACACATGCAGGCAGCATTGAGAAGGACCGGATGTCTACTGAGAGGAGAGACTAGAAAACGGTGTTTTGTTTGTGGGCAACAGTGGCATCTATCTTGCTTAAATAGGGAAAGACCGGCAAAGAAGGATTTTTGATTCCAGCAGGATGTGTTGCAGCCAGTCTAAGACTGGAACTTCAGTCCAGGGAAACTTGCACATGTACAACAGTGATGGACTCTTTTGTTTGGTTATTACCACTTTGAAAATCAATATAAATTGCAAAAAGCCAACTTGAATCAGTTAACACATAACTGGCTGTGTTTTTGCGGCATAGAGATTAGTAGAGAGAAAAGTGGCTAGATTAGAGCACCTTTGGGTAGCTCTGTGTTTTTAAAGCCAGCTGTGTGGAAGTGTACAATTTCTGTTTTTTCTTTTCTTTTCTTTTTTTTTTTTTTTTTGGCTGTGCCATGCAGCTTGCAGGACCTTGGTTCCCCGACCGGGCATCGAACCTCTGCCCCATGCAGTGGAAGTGCGGAGTCCTGACCACTGGACCGCCAGGTAATTCCCTGGAAGGGTAAAATTTCTGTAATTTAGCTCATTACAGAGGGAGGCAGAATGGTACAGTGAAAAAAGCACAGGTTTATGGAGCCAGAAGAACTGGGCTGGTATTCTGGTTCTGCCACTTACTTGCAATGTGATTTAGTTAAGGCAATGAGACTTGTTAATGATACTTGGACTCCTATGAAGTCCAATGGGTCTTGAGTGAAGGAAAATTGGTGGCAGGGGAAGGTGCTCTGATCCACAAGTCACTCAGGGGCCCAGGCTGACAGAGGTGCCGATATCCTCAACATGTGGCTTTCAAGGTCTCCTTGTACATTGGCATCTAGCCATCTCACAAGGGAAGAGAAAATATGAAACATTATGTGTGGACAGTTTCCACAGCCAAACCTGAAAATGACATCCATCCCTTCCACTGCATTCCATTGGCCAGGACTCTGTCACATGGTCACATCTACTTGCCAGAGAGACTGGGAGAGGACGTCTAGCTGTGAGCACAGGAGATTTGGTTAAAAGCTAGCCAATCTCAAGAGACGGGCTTTGGAATCACAATGATTTGAGTTCACACACTAGCCAAGTGACTTTGGGCAGGTTATTTAATCTCCATTGGCCTCAGTTTCTTCATCTGTAAAATGGGAGTGATGTATAGGGTAATGAAGCCTGTCTGAACTTCCCTGTGCCATAGATCCTGAGCAAATATGCTGCATGTGGGAAAGAAAGTGTTTTGGATCTGGAGGCAGAGTAGTTTCTCCTCCAGCATGGGTACCACCAAGTTGATCTGACTCCTAGAGACAATGCCCTAAGATTAGGAAATTTTAGTTTAGAGTCTAAGATTTTAGTCTATCTGGATGGCACATGGATGTACACACCAACATCCCCCAAGCCACCGATTAGGCACCCTCCTTAATCACATCCTACAGCTGGCTCTGCCGTGAAAAATATACGTTTAAAAAAATTTTTAATGAAGTTTCTCGATCCCATTTTGCCTAGTCAAGGGTGCCCATGATGAGGTATCAATAGTCATGTAGTAGAAGCCCTTCCCAAGAAGTCAATGAGATCTATGGCTGTGTGGGGATTATTGGAGATCAGTGTGGCAGGATAGCACTGTGAACCAGTAATCCATGGATTTTTCCTCTTCTACTTTCTTTTATCCTGTGACTCACACCCAGGCAGGAAGGGAGGTGAAACTTCTATCTATCTAAATTAGTAGATTCCTAATTTTGCTTTATAGACGTGTAAAAAAGACTAGAAGAAAATACATGAAAATATAAAAGTGATTATCTGTAGGTTATAAAAGTGTGAACATGGGTGAGCTTTATTTTCTGCCTTGTGCTTTTCTGTGTCTGCTAAATTGGATACAATAAGAGAAAACTATCTCTTTCTGTAATATGCATGTTATTACATAAAAAGAATAAAGTTCATGACAAACGGTAATGCCTAAAAGGATGCTTCATAAAATTTATACTAATAAGGATTTTTAAAAATATATCTAGAGACTCTGGGCACGCTCCAAATACTAGCTGCAGTTCAGTCTTTGCTTTGCTGCCCTAAAGACTTTACCCTCTGCAGAAAAGATGGGGTCTTCATCTGGACATCACAGGCAAGGTTTCTGTGGATTCTAGGTCTTGCAATGTTGGTTTATCCTAATGTAGACCAGCCAGTGTGGTGGTGTCTGAAGCTCCTACTCAGTGGCATGGCCCAGTGGTCCCAAACCTGGAGGTAGCCCCAACTCCCTCCAGACCTCTGCCCCTGACCCCACTTCTCCCACAAGCTGGCTCTAATCTGAACAGCCCTTGCGATCCCCTTTGGCCCCATGGACAGTCTGTCTCAACCCTGTGCCATGACTGGCCTCGGCTCCTGGAACTCCTCCAGGTCCTACCTGTTTGACCATTTAGAGTAAAACACATGACACATACAACCCTTCATGATGTGCTTCAAATCATGCTTCCTTTAAGATGATCGTGGGAACCAAAGTTAAAAGTAGTGAGTTGAGTAACCTCAACATACTTTAGATGCTTTATGCTCCCCCTTTAGAATTAACAATACCAAATAAGACTGTTTAATCACACTCTTAGCGAGATGTAGCTTACAATTATCTGAATGAAATATGTTGAACTCTACAGCTGTTTATCTTCTTCAGCACTCAGTACTTGGTCAGAATTTCTATTTTTGTTTTCCTCTCTAATGAGGAAAACCAGCACAAAAATATACACACAGTGGCACACACAGTTATAAAAATTATACACATTTTTATACATCATTGCACACACAGTTATAAAAATTATGAGGGAATATCAATAATTGGAGAAGGGAGAGGAATAGGTGAAATTAATAAAGAAGAAGAAAATCAAAGAGACTCCTGAAACAGAGTAAAATTCATTAACAAGTGGTTGTGTCTTTGTAGCTGAGTCATCATTTGAACAGTCAAATGAATGCATTTCTCACTGGAGAGAGGCAGGCCTGCCTGAGGCCTTGGGTGAATTGGCTTTGCATGTCTCAGCTTCACGTGGGACACCTCCCTTCTTAAAGTGATCTATCAGTCCTGGAAACATTCTTTTGCTGGGGTGGAAGAGGAGGCTGTAAGACATGGGTGGTTGTTCATCGTCAGTCACAGTTCATAGTAATCCATGTCATGTGGTTATAAATAGGGTGTGAGAAGTTATCTACTACTCCCTAGCTTAAAGCAAGGCAATTCATTCTTAACTCAACATTCACTGGCAACAAGGAACCAGTCTTACCAAATAAGTCCATCATGCCTTTGGACAGCAATCCAATAGCCACATATGACCAAGATCCAGTTCTCTACATAAGCTTTTCAATCCAGTTGGATGTTGGTAAACTAGTATTTTTAGCTTTGGGGAGAAAGAGTGAAGGCAGACACATTATTTTTATTGCTATGTTGCAAATGGCTGTTGAGGGCTCCTCACTTCCACTCTTACTAACTCTAGGCAATGCCTTACGACACCAGGAAACTTAGCTTGTGAAGCAGTGCTGTAAAGCAGTGAGCTATCTAGACCTGATTCACTCATTCATGGCTTAGACCTGATTCACTCATTCATGGCTTCTCGCTGACACTTGTCCAGGCGCATGTTTGAGAATGTCACAATTTTAAATAGCAATGATTAAGAATGATTAACTAGGGGCCCCTGGTCATGAGCATCAAACCTCAAACTGACATACAGCAAAATAGAGGACTTGCAGCCAAGTTCAACTTGCACGCAACTCTGACGAAGAAGTAGAGGCAGCTGTCCTAATGCTAGAGACTCTCTTCCCGTTCAGCCCAGGGGTCTCAGCAGACCTCGTGTCAGAGTCCATGCTCCTCTCTCCCGGGATGCAGTCAGGCATCCTTCCCTTTAGACCACAGCCCATCCCACACTAGCTGGTTTGCCACATCCTCACTTCTTTATCCGGTATGGAAGGATGGTTGCCTGCATTCTCAGGAATTCATTTCAGGATCTCACGTGGTCCTTACGGGCATATTCTTTCTTTCTTTTTTTTTTTTTTTAATTCATGTATTTATTTTGGCTGCGTTGGGTCTTCGTTGCTGCATGCAGACTTTCTCTAGTTGCAGCGAGGGGGGCTACTCTTCATGGCGGTGCGCAGGCTTCTCATTGCGGTGGCTTCTCTTTGTTGCCGAGCACGGGCTCTAGGCACGCGGGCTTCAGTAGTTGTGGCGCGTGGACTCTAGAGCGCAGGCTCAGTAGTTGTGGCACACGGGCTTAGTTGCTCTGTGGCATGTAGGATCTTCCCAGACCAGGGCTCAAACCCGTGTCCCCTGCACTGGCAGAAGGATTCTTAACCACTGTGCCACCAGGGAAGTCCCCTTATGGGCATATTCTAAGGACAGTCACTAGTTCTTGTTCTTCCTCTGGACTGTTGTATATGTCTTTATTTTTAATATAAGTGAATGTGTGTGTAGTGTGTGTATGTGTGTGTATGCACATGCATGCCAAGCAGAATCAAAACTCACAATGTATCATATTCTAAGTTATGGTATTTCCCTCTAAGTCAGAATTTAAGAAATTATGTCTGGGGGACTTCCATATGTGGAAGATCCCACATGCCACGGAGCAATTAAGCCTGTGTGCCACAACTAGTGTGCCTGTGCTCTAGAGCCTGCAAGACACAACTACTGAGCCTGTGAGCCACAACTACTGAAGCCTGCTCCACAACAAGAGAAGCTACCGCAATGAGAAGGCCGCACACCGCAATGAAAAGTAGCCCCCACTCACCACAACTAGAGAAAGCCTGTGCGCAGCAACGAAGACCCAACACAGCCTAAATAAATAAATAAAACCTCATTTAAACAATAAAAAAAAAAAAGAAAGAAATTACGTCTTGTGATCATGAGGTGCTGACATACTAAAAAATGAAGAGCCACATGCTGAGGACAGCAGGGTGGAGAGATAGAGTCTGGGTCCTGATGATATAATTGAACCACTGAACCAACCCTGAAACCAAATACCTTCAGATTTCATGTACTGTGAAATCACTGCTCTTATTATTTAAGCCACCATTACCAGGATATTCTTTCATAGGCAGCTAGGTATATGCTAACAGAAACTCTTTACACTCCTAGATAGCTCCAGAAATTAAATTGTGTTATTACTTTTCAAGGAGGGACACAGGTACACAATTTTATACATTCTGAAGATTTCAACATAGAGAATTCAGAAAATGGCACAAGAAAATAAGTAAGAAAAAAAAAAGGAAGTGACAACCCAACTAAGTGACTCTGCAATGATTCATCTCAGATCTTCATTCCAACAACTTCTCATGGCCTCTCTGAGTGATTCCCTCACCTAGGTGATTATTGACTTCCCTCTCTTCCTTCAGCCTGATTCCTGATGTGTCACTGCCAGCTCAAATCCACTGGTAAAACATCAAGCTCTGTTCTTCTCCATACTTCTACTTCCTGGATCCCTTTCTTCTTATCAGCCTTGTAAAATACCTATACCTGATACAGTCAACCATTCAAGGTGACAGTTTGTCCGTAACCTCACTGAGAAGGCCCCAGTGCAAATAAATGCTGCTGTGACTTACTCAAAGCCTAGATTAGCCACATCTTTGCATGACCTTGGGATTGAGCTGGTTTCTCCAACCTCTGCTAAGATTTCTACAACTACCTAGAGCCTGAAAAAATAATCAGTAGTGCTCAAACTGGTTGCTGTATGTAGCTCACAGTTAAGGAAGCTGTGCTGAAGAGTTTGGTGGCCAGTGAAGCATGGTTGTGGCTTTATATCAGTGAGATCACAGGCAAGCCTGGTATTATTGGCTATAATGTTTGAGGACCAGCCTTTAACATCTGATTATATTTGGTTTATTATTTGAGTGTTCTTGGACCATGTGTGATCAGACTGGTATCTGAATAAAATAACATAACGTATGATAAAAAATACCTACACCTTTTTCATGCATGAAACCCCATTTATCAATTCTAATATCTCCTATGATATCCTAAGTTTCAGAACATTCATATTTAGCTTTTATAATAAGGCTAAAGTTCACAGCAATACTTAAGTTTATACATCTTTCCTCATAATTTCCAATGTTGCTTCTCAATTATCACCTTCAAATCTATAAGCCCCTGAAATACTCATAACTCCCAACGCTGAGAAACCACTTCCTCTTTTCTTTACACTCCTGCTGGATTCACATTTTTCAATTTCTACTTGCAAGGGCCTGCAGCTGTGTTTTTTGACAGAGCTGTTAGATTTTGTCATTAACTCCAATGACATTTGCTCTCATTTTTATTTTACTCACATCATCATCACATTTCTGATAAATCCCTCTTTATAAACCTATGGCCTCTTGAACTTTTTAAACAATCTAATGGGTTTAAAAGGGGAAAGGTGGGGCAAGGGATAAATTAGGAGTTTGGGATTAACATATACACACTATATATATAATAAATAACCAACAAGGACCTACTGTATAGCACAGGGAACTATAGTCAAAATTTTGTAATAACCTATAAGGGAAAAGAATCTGTAAAAGAATATTTTTATATATATAAATCACTTTGCTGCATACCTGAAATTAACACAACATTGTAAATCAACTTCAATTGTAAATATCTCAATAAAAAAAAAAACCTTTTTTAAAATCTAATGGGTTTAGCTTCTCTGCTTCATGGTAATTCCTAGTTCATCTTGAGCATACAGAAGATTCCTCTCTTGCCCTTGGCTCATCTTGGCATTCAGTTCCTCCATCCCAGAGCAGTCTTTGAACAAAGTACATCATACTCCTGACACATATGAGGGGAAAGGGAAAGTAGGGGTTTACTCCCATTGCTGTAATGTGGACAGGTGCCCAAGAAATACTTAATGCTGTTAGCCCTTGGGAAAAATCACAATAGGACTGCTTCTGATCCCTAATCCACTCAATCTTTTATTTATTCCTTCAACAAATATTCATTTATCAATGACTATTAGCTTAGCATCTCGATAGGCATTATGGATAAAGATGATGAGCAAAACAGGCGTGGTCTCATGAATTTTATAATCCAAAGGAGAACCAATAATAAATAATCACACAAGCATAGAAATGATGATAAAGGTCATAAAGTCTATTAAGGAAATGTTGAAGAGGCTATGGGAGAGTTGAGAAGAGGGATTTAACTTAGATTGAGGATTTGGAGGAGGCTGGCCTGAGAAAGAGAGGGTGAAGGGATTGGCCAGGAAAAGAGTAGAAAGAAGAGGACAACAGTTAGGGGAAAATAGTTCATACAAAAGCCCTACATCAGGAGAGAGCCTGTAGATTTGAATGACTAAAAGGACCCCACTGTGGCTGGAGAGTGATGAGAAAGGGAGAGAGTGGCATGGCCTGTGGCTGGACATGTGGGTGGAAGGCTGATCACGCAGGACCTTGAAAGCCACACTCACGAGTTACGATTCAGCAGAAGAGTAATGGGATCTGATTTTCATTTTTAAACATTCACTCATTGCAGGGTGAGTTGAAGGGGGCAAGCATGGAAGCAGAGAAACAGGTAGTAGGCTATGGAGTAATACAGGCAAAACATGATATGGCAGCTTATCTTATGATGCTAATAGTGGAGTTGTCAAGAACTGACCACTTTCAAGAAATATATATAGGGTTAATTATTACTTATTACTTATCAAAATTAATAGAATTTGGGGGTCAAGAGGAGTGGAGAGTCAAGGATGACTCCAAAATTTCTAGAATAAATGAATAGATGGATAGAACTGTCATTTAGTAAGATGGGGAAGAACTGAGGAGAAAAATACTTGCAAGTGTAAGAACTAAGTGTTCAGTTTTTTATACGTTTATTTTGAGATACTGTGAGATATTAAGGACAACTGTGAGTAGCAGTTGGGTCTGGAATTCAGCAAGTAACCATGGACTGGAGATGTTAATTTTGGAGTCTTTGGAGTACCTGCAGTATTTATGGGTTTGGAAAAATAGAAAATCCCCTTGGAGAGTACAGAATGAAAAAACATTTTTACAATTGGTCCCTGAAGGACTCCATCATTTAAGGTTGGGCCAAAGGAGACTAAAAACTGACTTCTAGAAACGTTGATAAAAAAACAGAAAGGTCTGTAGTAGTGGATTCTGTAAACTAAGTTTTTCAGATAATCAAGCATCTTTTCAGCATATCAGAGAATCAGAAATTGAGCCAGAAAAAAAAATCCTGCCATTATCTTCTATAATCATCAAAGAAGAAAGTATGTTAGACTGCAAAAGTTGTTTTTTTCACTGTTAACCTTTGGCTGCTTATTATTCCAGTCTTTTTCTGTGCACTTAAACTTGATATGCATTTAAAAATAAACTTTATAAATATACACCATATTTAATTTTATATCATCCTTTTCCACAGCACTGTAACAGTTTCCTATGTTATTACATATTCATCAAAAACAAAGTTTATAAAAACTGCATTATAGTCTCTGATATAGATTTAACACAACCTGTTTAACCACTATGCTGAACATAGATTATTGCACTTTTTAAAAAAGTTTAAATGTACTTTTAAGACGTATAAATGATGACAAGTAGATAAATATTTGATAAATGTTTGACTGCAAATTTGATTATACCCTTAGGATAATTACTAAAAGGGGAATTACTGAGGCACAGGACTCAAGCATTTTCAAGGTTCTAGAAATGCATTTTTTTCTTAGGAAAAAACACAGTTCTAGCAACACTGAATATTATCATTAAAACTTTAATTTTAATTACATTTTAATTACATTTAAGATGTAATAGAAATAATATCTCATTCTGCTGTGTTTTTTTTAAATTAAAGTGTAGTTGATTTGCAATATTGTGTTGGTTTCAAGTATACAGCAAAGTGATTCAGTTATGCATATATATATATATATTCTTTCTCATATTCTTTTTCATTACAGGTTATTAAAAAGATATTGAATATAGTTCCATATGCTATACAGTAAATCCTTGTTGTTTATCTATGTTATTTATAGTAGTGTGTATCTATTAATCCCATACTCCTAATTTATCCCTCCCCGCTACCTTTCCACTCCAGTAACCATGAGTTTGTTTTCTATGTCTCTGCAGCATTTTATTTTATTTTTTTAATTTAATTTTTTTATTGGAGTATAAATGCATTACAATGTTGTATTAGTTTCTGCTGTACAATGAAGGGAATCAGCTATATGTATAGCTATATCCCCTCCCTCTTGGACCTCCCTCCCACCCACCGCCCACCCCCTGCCCCATCCCACCCATCTAGGTCGACACAGAGCACTGAGTCTGCTATCCAACTGGAGATATACAAAAGGGATTCAAGCGTCATCCAAGTGGATTGGTAACACCAATGAAGATGGCAGAATAGCGACCACAAGGGGCTTGTCCCTCCCCAGAAACATCAAATTATCTGGCAAAAACTGTAAGGATCAACCTTATTGGAACTCTGGAAGACAGAGAAAGCTTTACAGCAGCCAAGTAAATAGTTAAGCAGAAGAAGGCCACTAAAACATAGTCAGAGAACTCTGTGGCATTTTAACTTAGCCTTGCCCTGCTCTTCTCCCCACATGGTGGTCTTCAAGATGGCAGTTTGAGTTCCAAGTACGAGTACCTGGTACTAGAGGGAGTAGAGAAAACCTTGTTCCCAAGGAATCACGTTTGTTTTGACGTGTCTATGGGTTCCTTGAAGAACACCACAAGGAGGCTGCCTTGTTTCACCTATCTTGGAATGCCCTCAGGGTGGAGGACATTCCTCGAAAATATTGACAGCTAAATGAACAAGCTGCTGCCACCAAGGACAAAAATCAACAGTTGAAGCAAACAATAGACGTGACAAAAGGAAGAAAAAGCTGGGGAGTGAGATTCTGGGGAATAAAGGCTTTGAAAAACTCCTGAGTATACCAGGGAATCTACAAAGCCATGCACATGCCCAGGGCATCATGAATGCTCAGAAAAGACTTAGAAAAGACTGTAAGCTTTCACTTTTTTGCCTGGGGCAGGGGCTCATCGCAGCAAGCGGGATCTTAGTCCCCCAACCACGGATCAAACCCATGCCCCTTACAGTGGAAGCACAGAGTCCTAACCACTGGACTGCCAGAGATTTCCCCACTTTTAGCTGAACTTTAGGCTCAGCTAAAGCAGGAAGTAAAGGCTAATTCAGAGTTGTAAATGGCCTGGCTAAGCACTGAGGATTGGCTCAACACAGAGCCAATCTGCAAAGACCTGGAGACAATTTTCTTTTCACTTCTTTTCTTTTTTTCTTGGTTCCAGTCATTTAAAGAAGTCACTATCAAACAACTAGCTGACTACTAAGCTAAAGAAATGGAGATTTCAGAGATCCAACAAAGAATACATTCTTTACAAAAATAGCTTAGAAAAGTCACTAAACAAACAACTACAACCCACAGCAAGGACCAACAACAGATTCTAGAAAGAAGAGTGCTTGATTTTCAGTTTTCTGTTTAGAAAGAATAGTTTTCTTTCAACAAAGAGCGCAGGAACAACTGGACATCCACACGCAAAAGAATAAAATTGGACTCCTACCTCACACCAAACACTAAAATTAACTCAAAATAGATCAAAGACCTAAATATAAGAGCAAAAATTATAAAACTTGGAAGAACATATATAAGCAAATCTTCACGACCTCAGTTTTGCTGCGGTTTCTTAAATATGATACCCAAAGCATAAGCAACAAAAGAAAAAATAGAAAAATTAGACTTTATCAAAATTAAAAACTTTTTTGCATCAAATGACACTATCAAGAGAGTGAGATGAGAATCCACAAAATGGGAGAAAATGTTTTCAAATCATATATCTGATACGGATCTAGTATCTAGAATATGTAAAGAACACTTGTAACTCAACAACAAAAAGATAAACAACCCAATTAAAAAACAGGCAAGGGACTTGAATAGACATTTCTCCAAAGAAGAAACAGAAATGGCCAAGTAGTACATGAAAAGATACTCAACATCTTTAGTCATTAGGGAAATGCAAATCAAAATCACAATGAGATACCACTTTACACCCACCAGGTTGGCTAAAATTAAAACGACAGTTAATAAAAAGTTCTCACAGGGGTGTGGAGAAATTAGAACCCTCATACATTGCTAGTGGAAATGTAAAATGGTGCAGCCATTGTAGAAAACAGTTCAGTGCTTCCTCAAAAGTTAAACAGAATTACCATATGACCCAGCAATTCTACTCCTAGGTATATATATATTTTTAAAAACTATAGACATTCAAAAAAAATTGTACAAGGATGTTCAAGTAGCTCTATTTATAATAGCCAAAAGCAACCCAAATGTTCATGAACAGATGAATAGTTAAACAAAAAGTGTTATAACTATACAATGGAATATTATTTGGCTACAAAAAGGAGTGAAGTACTGATACATGCTACAAGATGGATGAACCATTATGCTGAGTGAAAGAAACTAGACAAAAGGCCACATATTGTATGATTCCATTTATATGAAATCTCCAAAATGGCAAATCCATAGAGACAGAAAGTAGATTATTGGTTGCCAGGGACTGGAGACAGGGGAGTAGGGAGTGACTATTTAATGGGTACAGGTTTTCTGTTTGAGATGATGAAAAATTTTTCTGTAACTAGACAGTGGTAATAGTTGCACAACATTGTGAATGTACTTATTGTCTCAATCATACACTTTAAAATTTTAAATAATAAATTTCATGTTATGTGCATTTTACCACAGTTTAGAAACAACAAAAATAAAACATCATCCAAGTGAACAAAAAGTGCTTCCAAGATAAATTTATATGCTTTAACTAATTGGCAAATACCATTTCCAGACTTACAGCTTCTACTGATCCAATGATGACAGAAAGCAGAAAGAAATGAAACAAACAAAACAGGATGCTTATTCACACAATGCTCAGTTATGAAAAGAACATCATCTTCACAACTGAGGTACTGTTACAGGCTGAATTGTGTCCCTGCAAACTCATATGTTTAAGCTCTCATCTCCAGTACCTCAGAATGTTACTGTATTTGGAGACAAAGCCTTTAAAGTGGTGATTATGTTAAAATGAGGCTGTTAGGGTGGGTCCTAATCCAATTTGACTGATAAAAAGAGGAAATTTGGACACACAAAGAGACAACAGAGATGAACAAGCACAGAGGAAAGGCCATATGAGGATACAGTGAGAAGGTGGACATCTGCAAGCCAAGGAAAGGGGTCTCAGAAGAAACCAAACCTGTTAACACCTTGATCTTGGACTTCAGCCTCCAGCGTGGTGAGAAAATAAATTTCTGTTATTTAAGTTACCCATTCTGTAGTATTTTGTCATGGCAGCCCTAGCAAACTAATACAAGTACACAGACCTGAAAGTGACTTACTACAGAATCCACACACACAAAATTTGGAAAACTGTTTGGCAATCTGAATAGAAAGCAGGAAGACATAGACTAAGTGATACAGAGTAAAAGATATGAGGGGAGAAAATAATGACATGAAAAGACCTGATAAAGAAGGAGAACAGGAAACTGAAAATACATTATCAGAATTAAAATCTTCATTGCCAAATGATAAACAACAAGCCAACACTATAAGAAAGGGAATTAGTGACATACTATGTAAATGTGAGAATTCTACCAGACTATAGAGGAAGAAGGCAAAAGTATGAAAATGCTTGGTGATCATTCTGTAATGTATAGAAATATTGAATCACTATGCTGTACACCTGGAACTAACATAGGGTTGTAGGTCCATTATACTTCAAAATAAATAAATAAATAAATGACTAAATAAATAAATAAAATGATGAAATAGAGATTATAAATGATAGAAAATAGAGACAACATAAAAAGTGTAAGGCTTCTTGAGGAAGAAACAAAGCTAATAAAACGGAAGCAATAGTCATTGAAATAAATTAACTTCCAGCATTGAAAAACTTCTAAATGTAAAAATCAAGGGTCAATAAGAACAGAACCGCATCTGGTTGGTTTCTGGCAAAATTTTTCAAATTACAAGGATAAAGAAAAAAGTCCCCAAAACTTCCAGACCAAAAAAAAAAAAAAAAAAAAGGCCGTTAACCTTTAAGGCCGTCATTGAGTGGGATTGCTTTCCATGATTGATAATCATTTAAAAAAATTATTGGTGCTGTTCAGTTGAAGACTTGATAGCAATGATTAAATAACTTTTCAGCTCTTTGCAAATGTAGAACATTATCTTTCCCAGGGAATCACAAGTAATTTGCTTTTTTAATTGTCAAGCATAAGAACAAGTGGAGGTTTTTACTGCCAAGGAAATTGAGAAATATTTTGTATATTTTTAATTCCATATTAAATGACCTGACCTAAAATGTATATATTAAATTAGAAAAGAATAATAAATGACCCACTGGCAGATGTCATCAGTTATCAAGCCCTCTCAATGTCATGTTCCATCTTGGATCACAGCTGACCCTATAATAATCATGCATAAGAGTAACTATCTGCTATACAAGCTCGTATCAGTTAGCTTTTGCTGTACAACACACCACCTCAAAACTTAGTGGCTTAAAACAGCAACCGTTTTATTTGCTGACAATTCTAGGGGTTAAGAATTGCAGTGGGCTCAGCTGGGGGTCTTGTTGAGGGTCATGCCCATGACTGCAGTCATCTGGCAACTGTTGGATTGATGGTCTGAGATGGCTTCACTCACATTTGGTGGTTTGGTGCTGGCAGAGGGCTGTGCCACAGGACTCCAGCAACCCAGCCCAAACGTTGTATGATGGCAGCACTACAAGAGGGCAGGCTCCAGTGTGCTCTTGTTTAAGCCTGTCCTTGCATCTCTTCTGCAGATGCCCCATTGTCCAAAACAAGTCACGTGGCAAACCCAGAGTCAGTATGTGCGGGGACTACACACAAGGGCCTGGAAGGAGGGAGGCTGTCCTCTACCGAAACAATCCATCACAAAATCAACCATATAAACGTGCTGAAGTGGTACAAATTTTAGGAGTTTACTCTAAGCAAACAATCAGATATGAAAAAAAATCATTTAAAGATGTCTTTCAAAGCATTATTCATGATAATGAAAAATTAGAAGCAATCTAAATGCCCAGTTATAAAAGGTTAGCCAAGAAAACCCATACGATGGAATACAACTATTTTTAAAAATTATTGACAAAAGAATATTTATTGATATCAGAAAGTATTCCAAATAAGTTTATGGTAAATTTTTAAGAAAGCAGGCTACAATACATGTAACACTGTTTTAGTGTAAAAAAAAAAAAAAAAAGTAAATAAATAACATATGGAGACATAAAACAGATATCGTAGAAGAAAGACTAAATGAATGTACTCTAAATTTTAATAGTGATTGAGAGTATAATGATATGGACTCTGCAATAAGACAGATCTGGGTCTGAACAACTAGGTAAGTAAATCTGATCAATTATTTAATCTCTCCGAGTCTCCATTTTCCTCAACTTTAAATTAGCTTATAGTTTAACAACTGATAGGGTAGTTGTGAGGATTAAATATGATAATGCAGGCTTCCCTGGTGGCACAGTGGTTGAGAGTCCGCCTGACGATGCAGGGGACACGGGTTCGTGCCCCGGTCCGGGAAGATTCCACATGCCTCGGAGCGGCTGGGCCCGTGAGCCATGGCCGCTGAGTCTGCACGTCTGGAGGCTGTGCTCCGCAACGGGAGAGGCCACAACAGTGAGAGGCCCATGTACTGCAAAAAAAAAAAAAAAGAGAGAGAGAATGCTTGTAGTATAGTGCTTGGCAAACCAAAGTCTGTTTGTATTACTATGATTTGCTAAATACGAAATAATTTTTCTCGTTTTTTTCCCTCATTTTCCTCTGATGAGACTGAATTACTTTTACTTAATAACAAAACTAACTAAAAAGAATAGTAAAAATAGCTTTTCTTGGATCACTGGGATTTTGTTTAAATGTTAAACAAGGTTTCATACAGATGGAAAGGAGCTGAAACCCAAGTTCTGCAGATCCAGTTCAGCAAAGGAAAGCCTCCCCATTCAGAGAGGGCCTGGAGAAATCAGGCCCCCTGCATTGAGAAGCTGCCAGTCAAGACATGCTAGACATTCCCTATACACTCTAAACATAAGGCACAAAGTTCAGGTGGGACATTTACTTAGCAAATGTTTGACTTCGCATCGGAGGGCCACTGATAGCTGGGAGGTTAACTTTTTTTTTTTTTTTTTTTTTTTTTTTTTTTTTTTTTTTTTTTTTGCGGTACGCGGGCCTCTCACTGCTGTGGCCTCCCCCGCTGCGGAGCACAGGCTCCGGACGCGCAGGCCCAGCGGCCATGGCCCACGGGCCCAGCCGCTCCGCGGCACATGGGATCCTCCCAGACCTGGGCACGAACCCGTATCCCCTGCATCGGCAGGCGGACTCTTAACCACTGCGCCACCAGGGAGGCCCAGGGAGGTTAACTTTTATTAGGCAAGATCTACTTCACTATGGACCAGTTTTGTGCCAACAGCCAACCAACTTCAACAGGGTGTTATAATGACAATATGTCCTTTATTTCTGGCAGGTTTCATTAACAACCTTGCCATTCCCAGCATGGGATGTTTGGAACTCAAACTAGTTTATCAGCAGTTTGCTTTCCAACTAATAATTCACATTTTAAAATAAGCAACCATCAAAATGCCAAGTTTACTTCATTGTATTTGAGCAGGATAAGAACCCTGTATTCAGAAAAGCAGAAAGACTAACAACATTTCACAAATTTCAGTCAATATAATAGTGTCAATGAATCTTGCAAACTAAATTAATCCAGTGCATGTAGATGATAAAGGTATTTATGTTTAAAAGCACCGATTGTTCCAGACACTGCAACTTTTTTGATGGCCAAGTTTGTGTTCCATATTATTTATATTTCCCATAACACCTGGCAAAGTATTTTGCATAAGAAATACATGGGCCAGGGCTTCCCTGGTGGTGCAGTGGTTAAGAAACCACCTGCCAATGCAGGGGACATGGGTTCAAGCCCTGGTCCGGGAAGATCCCACATGCCATGGAGCAGCTAAGCCTGTGAGCCACAACTACTGAGCCTGCGCTCTAGAGCCCATGCTCCACAACCAGCGAAGCCACCACAATGAGAAGCCTGCACACCCCATCAAAGAGTAGCCCGCACTCTCTACAACTAGAGAAAGCCCGCGCTCAGCAATGAAGACCCAACACAGCCAATAAATAAATAAATAAATTAATTAATTAATTTTTAAAAAATTTTAATTAAAAAAATTTTTTTAATAAAAAGAAACACATGGGCCAGATTGGTTTCCTTGACTAATATCCAAAACACGTGAATTGACGTTGGGTGCTGTTGTCTTGCAAATACAGGCTCAATTCCATAACCAGAGGGAAAGCATTTGATACATTTTATAAAATAACAATGAGGCATCTTACTTTTTAGACATCATTATGGCAAAAGAACAGAGACAAATTGAAAGCATATTTAGAGTGTAAAAAACCTACAGCAAAACTATACCTTCCATTAGGTAAGCAGTCTGTTCTTAACAAGATATTCATCTCAGGCACAGGTTATGAGACTGGAAGCTAATCTAGTATGGCCCCCTCTTCTGCAATGCTTTAATTCAGTTTTGAACATTAATTCAGGAGAACATTGATAAAATAGATATGTTTAATACCTCAAAGTCAGTCTTTCTTTTTAATTTACATAATTTCTTTAAAAAATTTGCAAAAATTTTTATATAAATAACAAAGTGTGGTTATATCATGTTTTAAACATTTTATAATGGAATATTTCAAACATACATAAAAGTAGACAAATTAGTATCCTGAAGTCCCACGTACACATCACCAGCCCAGCCACACTCTCATTCATTCCTCCCACTTCCATAGTATTTTGAAACAATTCCCAGACATCATATTATTTATCCACTAATATTTCAGTAATTAACCTAAATGATAAGGGCTCCTTTACTGATAACTCTAATACCATCATAATATCTGAAAAATTAACAAAAATTACTTAATGTAATCAACTAACCCAGTTAATTAATTTATTTTTTGTTTATTTATTTTTGGCTGCATTGGGTCTTCATTGCTGCACGTGGGCTTTCTCTAGTTGCGGCGAGCAGGGGCTACTCTTCGTTGCAGTGTGCGGGCTTCTCATAGTGGTGGCTTCTCTTGTTGCAGAGCACGGGCTCTAGGCATGCAGCCTCAGTAGTTGTGGCACATGGGCTCAGTAGTTGTGGCTCGCAGGCTCTAGCGCGCAGGCTCAGTAGTTGTGGCGCACAGGCTTAGTTGCTCCGTGGCATGTGGGATCTTCCCTGACCAGGGCTCGAACCCATGTCCCGTTCATTGGCAGGAGTATTCTTAACCACTGCGTCACCAGGGAAGCCCATCCCAGTTAATTTAAATTCCAGTGTCCCATAAAAATTGCCATAAATAGATTTATTGTTGTTTTAAAGTATGTCCCCTCAGGATCCAGATAAGGTCTGCATACTGCAATTGGTTATATCTTTTAAGTTTCCTTTAATCAGTAGATTCGCTCTCCATTATTTTGTGTGTGATTCATTTTTACTGAATAAATCAAGTTGTTTGTCCTTAAGATTCCCTCATTGGTTTATTGATTATAACCCCCAGGATATAGTTTGACCTGTTTCCCCTATTCTCTATATTTCCTATAAATTGGTAATTGGATGTAAAGGCTCTATGAGATTCAAGGGGTTTTTGGCGTGGGGGTTGGTGTTTGGTGTTTTGGGTGGTTGGGGATATGGCAGGACTTTTTCCTAGCTGGCATTGTGTTGGGTCATATCATTTTCAGTGCAGTCTTTTTTTTTTAAATTATTTATTGATTTTTGGCTGCGGTGGGTCTTCGTTGCTGCGTGCGGGCTTTCTCTAGTTGCGGTGAGCAGGAGCTACTCTTCGTTGCAGTGTGCGGGCTTCTCATTGCAGTGGATTCTCTTGTTGCAGAGCACAGGTTGTAGGCATGCAGGCTTCAGTAGTTGTGGCACGTGGGCTCAGTAGTTGTGGCTCGCGGGCTCTAGAGTGCTGGCTCAGTAGCTGTGGCACACGGGCTTAGTTGCTCCGCAGCGTGTGGGATCTTCCTGGACCAGGGCTTGAACCTGTGTTCCCTGCACTGGCAGGGATTCTTAACCACTTTGCCACCAGGGAAGTCCCCAGTGCAGTCTTTTAAAAATATCTTTTCTAGGAATTCCCTGGTGGTCAACTAGTTAGGACTCTGTGCTTTTGAGGGCCTGGGTTCAATCCCTGGTCAGGGAACTCCTGCAAGCCACGCAGCACAGCCAAAAAAAAAAAAAAATATATATATATATATATATATATACACACACACACACATACATATATATACACACACATATATATGTATACACACATATATATATATATATACACACACATATACACACACACACACACACACACACACACATATATATATATACACACACACACATATATATGTATCTTTTCCTTTTTCTCTTGTTTTATCCTCTCTTTGTTTCACCTATGCCACCCATCTACAAGTGACCCATATTAACAACCCGGGGCATATCCCTCCATATTTTCTCCCTGTTCACTTAAATATCTTTACACACGTGCACATAGAGATTCCCTGTCTACTTTACAAAAGTGAGGTCATGGAAAGCCTTCCAAGCCAAGTGGTAGAGTTGTAATTTGTTCTATGTAATGGCTTCAAAATAATATTCCATGTACATATCTACCATGATTTACTCAGCCACCCCACTTTTGGTGGCAATCACTTTCCTCCTGGATCTTGTTGCCACCTCTTGTTCATATGTACATGTATACTGGCTTTGTTTTTATAAAATGGATTCCCAGCAGTGGGATTGCTGGGTCAAAAAGTAATATGTATTTTTTATTTTAATAGATGTTTCCAGATAGCTTTCAAAAAAGGCTGTAGCGGTTCACATATCCACCAGCCAAGGATGAGATCACCCTTTCTCTGACAGTATAAAACAGTCTCAAGGAGCAAAAAATAGTCACAGACGAGAGTCACATGTTGGGAGCCAGCAAGGGGCAGGGGTCATTCAAGGAGAGGAAAAAGCTCTGTGGGCTTCCTTCATCAACAATTAATGAGCCAATGGTGAGTGATTCCTCAATAGGAAAGGCCTTACTTATTTATCCTTGCATCTCATGAGCCTAACACAGGGTAGCACAGAACAAACAGTTCAGAAGACCTTAAAACAGGGTCTGAAGACAGTTATCTCTAACTACCAAATGTTGTTTTTAACTCCTCTCCATTTCCTGGATCCCAGTGAGTTCTTTCCTACTGGATGGCACTTGTATATCATCAAGCATCTGCGCATAATTTCCTTTGATTCTTTATCATCTCAGTTAAGATTCCGGGCAAAGGAAGTTGTCTTGGAAAGGAAGAAACCAGTAAATTTAGCAAGAGGATCATTCTTAAGCCAGGGGATAAAAAACGTTTAATGCTCTACGTGTGTTGGTCACACCAGAAGGAGTAACCACATCCTTCCTTCCCCCTGTGAGAGTCACATTTTTCTTACTAAACCTCCACCCTTATTTGTCGCAAGTCTCCCTGTTGCTGAGAATCCCCAGTGTTTCTGATCTTTTCCCTCCATTCTCACCCATCTTCTCTTGCTCCCTGTGCTTTGACGGGACAATGCTCACCAATATGATACTCCTCACTCCACCTTTCAAACCAAGACCTCTTGTTTGAGTAAGTTAAAACGATGTGTGTTCTGCAAATAAGAAGAATCTTTCTTCAAATAATCTACCAAATGTTCCCATGACTCAGTCCCTTATTATTATACTTAAATATCTTACAGTGTAGGGGAACAAAAGATTAGCCCAGCTTCATCTTACAGTTGGGACAGTCAGGAAATGCCAAATGAATAACAAAGCTCCTGGTTTTGACCAAGCCTAGCTATGCATTTATGAACAGCATTTGCAATTCAGCTCCTCGCATGTCAGAGGCATTGTTGGTGTAGTCAGGGGAACCTTTATAGTGGAAGTAAGAGAGCTGCCTGTTGACAAAGGAAGGAGGTAGAAATTACAACCTGTACTGTTTTTACTAGGAAGCCATAAATCCAATTCATGGTTATTCAGAGAAACACACTCCACTGAGAGCGATCTTGGAGAGAGGACTATATTATTATGCCAGGAAGGACGAAGTCAACACGCAAACTCCATAAACAGTCTTTTCTCTCTGGCAACCCTTACAAGAGTGACACCAGCCATACTCCAGGAATTGGATCCCCTACAGCCTGCAGTGCTGGGGTACATGCTTTTTTCCATTTGACTCCCATTTTAAGAATACCTGTGGCTTGGACCACCCCAGCAGAGTGCCGTGACAAGGAGCTTGATGTATGTCCTCTGAGACAGTGTTGGATCCAGATATTCTCCTTGTGTTTAGGTGTCTGGAAAAGAGTGGAGAAGGCATCCTTGGGCAGAAATCAGAGGGAAATATGGGGGATATACACACTTAGAAGAAAAAGGAGAGTCATATGTTTAGTGTTTTTTCTATGGCAGTATCTAGACTTACCCCTATATAATTACAGCCCAAGTATCAACATCGAAGCTTACATTTGAATGAAATTCACAATACAATCTCTGTTTTAAACAGGAATAGGAAGAAAATGGAATGGCAATTTCATTCTGGATTTTTTACATCACTTTTGATGACCAGAAGTCTAATGTAGGGAGAGTTCTGATCAAAGAAACACTTTCATATGTTGCCTTATTAAGGAATGGGAATGAAAGAAAGTTTAGCACTTAAGAAGTGAATTTGAATGCAGATATGTTAACAGTCCAGATAAGGTGCTGCTGACAAATGATTTCATTAACTGAACACCTAGATGGGATCATTTGGCAAAGGAAGCAAGTATTCCAACCCTGGTGCCAGGGCTACTGAAGCTGAACTCCAAAATTGGGTTCACTGGAATTGAGGGATCCAGACACATGGCAAGAATTCTGGTTCTCAACATGCAGATCAGTCAAAACATCTGATTTTTTTTTAAAGTCTATTTGGGAAAATTTTAAAACAGGGCACCAAACATGATTGCTGAGTCAGCAAAACCTACTGATGTTACAGCCTTTTCTTGGCCCTTTTCCCATCTCTACCCCATGACCACCCAGGTGTCTGTGGCTCTCTCCACCTCTCAGTGGCAGTAACTTGCTGCAGGAAGGGTCAGACAGTAATCATTTATACCTGTCTTCATGAGGATGTAAGTCAATGTATTATCTCTCAAAGAAGATTTCTATTTAAGCCTTACTCTGACATGTGAAGTGTCAAAGGGGGAAAACTATATTTGGACATTTTTGGACACACTAAATCTTTACCTGAGTAAATTTCAGTTTTGGTGTTTTGTTCTTTTGGAGAAAAAAAGATCCCTGTGCTGGCAGTTGTCTAGTCTCTACCTAGACAGATATGTTCATTCATCCACTCATCTCAGCTCAACCATAAGAAACTCTGTTTTTCAATGAAGGGACACAGAAGCCTGGGAAATCTGAGACGTATAGCAATAAATCAGTATATAAAGAGACTGAAACTAAACAATCAGTGGCGTTTGTACCAGCTTGAGTGCCTAGGGCGAAGGTAACAAGCTTGGGGAGGGGTGGGGCTGGTGTATATATTAGCACCTGCAGCCTCGGTACTTTCCGTTGCATCCCAGGATATGCCAGGTCAATTGTGATGACCCTAAAACAGACCAACTCTGGACAGGGAGGGGGCGTCCTTTCCTCTTCCCAGTGGTCTCAGTTCTAAAGACCACTTCAGTAATATCTCCTTGTCATACCTTAAAATACAAATGAAGACTTATAAATAAGTCCACCCTCTCATTTCCTTAAAATGTTTTGGTCTCCCTGTTCTCCATTGTATAACAACAACAGCAAAAAAAGTGGTAAAAATGAATCATCAGAGACTGATTTCCCCTACCTACACTCTTAGGAGGGAAGGAGTACTAAATCAGCAAAGGCGTGTTAACAGGGAGGAAAAAAATAACTAGAGATCACGAACAATAATCATAATTCAAAAATTAAATAATTAAAACAATGCACTGGGCAATTTACAGAATGTCTCCATGTTAATTATTTCAGTACTCACAGTGAAAGTGGTGTTATTGATCATTTGTTAAGTTCCTTCTAAAAGTAACTACCTTTCATTTACTAAAGATACTGTTGATTCCTTTGGAAACACGTGACCCACAACTTCTTGGCTTCCTTCAACCGCAGAAGAGAGATTTAGTCATCACCCCGAGTCGCAGGGAGGGTGAGTCACAGAGCGAGGAGGGAACGTGAGAACTCCTCACATATTTAAGTACTTTGAGTTTGACAGAAGCCCAGGCACCTCCACTCTAAGAGGATCTTCGATGTCAGGGTGGCACAACCCTTCTTTCCCCAGCACAGCGAGCAGATCGGGCAGGTCACAAGCAGCCCAGCCAGTCCACACCAGCTTCTGTGTCCCCGTTCATCTTAAATAAGGTAACCAATGATGGAGTTCTGTCATTTATTCCTTCATTTCTCATGTCAGTCTTCAAACTGTTTTGTCTTACAAAATGAATCAAGTTGTCTTTCATGCTGCAGTCAATGGTTGCTATAAAAAAATAAAAAAAAAAGATATGTTAGGAGGCTGTAACGGGCCCTGGGTCCATCTCACCACAGAAATGATCTCAGTGTCCCTCGAGACCTTTCCTTGACCTTCCCCAGGTTTCTCTTTGAATGTTCTTTAGCACCCTAGAATTACAATTACATTTACATCTAGTTCATCTCTCTGTGCTTATTTGACACCATCTGTGAATCTTATAATTAATTGCAAACTGGAGTGGGAAGAGGCTCCAAAAAGAGTGGGAATCTTAGCTGAGTTTCTGATTGGAACAACAGATTTGTTACCAACTGCAGGTCAGGTCTGTTTGTCTACCTGGTTTACCGATATTTTCAGATGTCAATTTAGGCAAATATACACACACACGCTAGCTGAGTGAGAAAGATGTTTTAGTCCAGAAGGAAGCAGGGAAACTCCTCAAGGCACATTTGATTCCTGGACACTGGGATGACAATAATAAACCTACTTCGTGTATTTACTCTCCATTTTATGATTCAGGTTGGGATTTTACCTGAAACTCCCAACATACAATGAGAAAGGGAGAAAGTCAGTTTAGTGGCTTCAAGGACAGCCCTTGTTAAAGGCTTTATGATGCAAAACGGTAGTGTGGTCTCTCTCTCTCTCCCAGCGGGTTGATTTTTAGCAGCTGGGGAAAAAGTTGAAAGAAAACACACTTTTAAATTAAAATTCAATTTAGGGTTGTACAAATAGTTCTGAAATGTCCTGCTACACTATTAGCTCCAGGGTAAGGATTATGTTTTATTTAGCTTAGTAAGTGCTCTAAAAAAATCCTTGGCTAGATACTGCATAAAATGCAAATTAAATGTTGTATCATCTTTGTTGTACTTTAGACATTCGAAAAGTGTGCTCAGTTTTTAGGACAAAGCTCAATATTTAAATGCAAAGAAAAAATGATTATCTCATACATATCAAATGGAGAAAATGGGAATTGGTTTTAAAACCCTTATAAGGCATGTCACTTTCTCAAGGTACTGTCTTTAAAAACTCTGCTTCTGCTCAAAGATAACTGAGACTAAAAGAAATATACTGAAGATCTGAACACGCTTTCTGCATCTCTGCATAACATTCTCTCTGTATTCTAAGCTTTCCTTGAAGCTTTGTAACTAAGCTATAATAAAATACAATATACAATGTATTTCAATTAGCAACTTTTATTCAGCAACATAAATAAGGTAACCATGGCTTTAACAACAATTCTTAACCTGCCAGTGCTGTCAGGAAGCATATCGGCAAAATAATAAACCTAGGAGGGACTGGAAATATTAATTAATTAATTAATTAATTAATTATGGATGTTTTTATCAATTATAATTTAAAAGTTTTGAGAGAAAGCAAATGAGATACTTTTTTCCTTAGAACTAAAGAATGCAAAACGTGGGCTTCCCTGGTGGCACAGTGGTTGAGAGTCCGCCTGCCGATGCAGGGGACGCGGGTTCGTGCCCCGGTCCGGGAAGATCCCACATGCCACGGAGCGGCTGGGTCCGTGAGCCATGGCCGCTGAGCCTGCGCGTCCGGAGCCTGTGCTCCGCAACGGGAGAGGCCACAACAGTGAGAGGCCCGTGTACCGCAAAAAAAAAAAAAAAAAGAATGCAAAACGTAAATTCATCAGGTCTTCCCTACAAAAGAGTGGGCTGGCACATCTCTGCCAGGAGACTGAATGAGTCTGCAAAGAGGCACACCCCTCTCCATACTTCAGTGTCCCACTCCACAGGGCACACTGGGTACTGTGGGCCGCCTCCCTCCTGCAGGAAGTAGGATGCAAGGGGAACATAACTGGTGGAGGAGCTTCTTCATCCCACTGAGGGAACTTACAAGGATGAATACCATCTCAGCCGTATTATCAGGGACATCATAATCATTATCATTTTAATCAGACCCTCAACGGAGCGTTTGTTGCCTTATGTAAGGCTATTTCAAGTAAGGTCCCTCAGCTACATTAAAAAAATTTTTTTTAGATTTCTGGGTGCCCAACTTGAACATTTTTTTCACAGGAACATCATTCATTAGTCATACGAATTAGTTTGTGTCATTAGGTGCAAGTGTCATTTTTCTTAAAGAAAAGTGCCACAGAAATCTCAGAAAGGCCAGTTAGGTTAAATAGTGACCGAATTCCTTGACTCAATGAAAAGGTAAAAATAAAAAGGAATTTGGTGTCAATTAACCAGGTTTACATTATTTAAACGTACAAAGGACATACGCATCCAGTCAGACTGCTGTCAACACTAAGAAAGCTTGTGCAAGAGAACCTCAGAAAGAAAATATTTTAGAACACAATTGCTAAATGTTCTCTATTTGATGTATTTTGGTAAAAACTTAGTTGTTGATTCAACTCAGGCCATGACTGCAACAAATTGAAAAAAAATAAAGATTCTACAAATCCCTTAACAATCAGTGTGATTGACTAGTCTCAGTATTGCTTTCTAAAACAAAGTCTTTTGTGAAGTTCTGTGGAAATAAAACCAAGTTGTATGGAAAGAAGTCTACATTTGTTATAAAAAGTATACCTTGCAAAGACATTGAAACGTTAAGACATTATTTTCCATTTTGTTTCTTTTAAACTGTCATTTATTTTTAAAGGGCAGAGGAAGATGACTAAGAGAAGTGAAATCAAAGGATCTTATTTTAGATATTTTACTAGGAAAAGAAACCCAGAAAGAGAAAATTAAAAGAAGCAGAAGTGGGCAAGGTCAGCAGTCGAGTTGCAATATTTTCCTATAGCTGCAGCCAAGCAGTTACTCTTTAGCCCGTCACGTGCAGATGAAAGAGAAAATTAGTTCTCCTTTCTTGGTTCCTTTTGAGGCTTTGTGGCATGGTGGAGAATTCAGATAATGTATTTTCAGTTTTCCTATTGACTGATAACGTGTTCATCTCTTTCTATTTCTACTTCTTTTTTTACACAGTTTAGGAATTGAGATCAAAATTTTAGGTCTAGCCACTCTCTGGCAAATGACCCTACCAGGGTAGTATGGGTACTAGGGTAGTATGACATCTACCCTACTTAGCTCACAGAAGTATTTTAACAATTTAATGAGATAAATTTTATGTGAACGCTTTTCAAAAATGTTTAAAGTTATCTAAATTGGAAGTGTGACTATATGATGATAATAATGATGACGATATTGATGATGCCCTGATGATTTAGAGGGCTCAAAGGTTAATCCAATTATCACTAGAACCCTGGTGTTCAAGTGGAAACTTCCTTCTCTCCCTCTCCTCCTTCTTTCCTTCTACATTTATTTACTTAATACCAACTATCACACAATGCACAGGTAGTGTAGAGAAGTGTACACATAGCCCAGAGCTGCGTGGGAATCCAGGTAGCAGCGGAGCAGAGGGTTAAAGCATGGATGCTGGGAGTGAGTGGCCTGCATAGCAGTCTCCAGAGCAGCACAATTCTATCTTGAGCCAATTAACATGCATTTCTGAATTTGTTTCCTCATCTATAAAATACAGATAATTTTACTGTAAGGTTTGAATGAGAAAAATATTTCTAGATCCTAGCAGAACACCTAGAATGTGGTAATACTCAATAAATCATAGAGTTATTATCATTTCTACCTGACTTGGTCAAATGGGAATCCCAAGGACCATGGCTTTCTAGGAGCATCCTCTGAATTCTGTAGTCAGCAGGCCACCCATCTGAAAGGTGCCCCAGAGGAGTCCAGAGAGGTCCAAACTCAAAAGGCTCAGCCAGAATTTAGGCCTCATAAAAGCTGTGAGTGCTCATTTGGTAATTTCTAAATTCACTAATTGTATCACACATAAATTTGGCTTTGTTCACTGCCTCCTATCCTGATGACAAAAAGGCAATTATTTTATTTTATTTTATTTTTGAAGATGTTGGGGGTAGGAGTTTATTAATTTATTTCTTTATTTTGGCTGTGTTGAGTCTTCGTTTCTGTGTGAGGGCTCTCTCTAGTTGTGGCAAGCAGGGGCCACTCTTCATCACGGTGCACGGGCCTCTCACTATCGTGGCCTCTCTTGTTGTGGAGCATGGGCCCCAGACGCGCAGGCTCAGCAGTAGTGGCTCACGGGCTTCGCCGCTCTGCGGCATGTGGGATCCTCCCAGACCAGGGCTCGAACCCGTGTCCCCTGCATTGGCAGGCAGACTCTCAACCACTGTGCCACCAGGGAAGCCCGGCAATTATTTTTTTAAAAACATAGAAATTGATGCTTACAGCAGCAGGGTATGAATAATATTTATAAATAACAAAACTTTTCTGGTAAGACTATAAAAAAATATGAACTCTTATCAATGTGGCACTACTGAGGAACCAACAACTGAGTTTCCAGAAAAGTAGTTCTGATGCTGTACAGTTCTGGCCCCCTAAGACAAGGCAGTGCTAGACCAGTGGTTCTCAAATGGGAATGCTTTTATCTCCAGGGGCCATCTGACAATGTCTGGAGACACTTTTGGTTTTCTGGTTGTCACAACTAGGGACGGGGTCTACTGACATCTAGATGATAGAGGCCAGGGGTGCTGCTAAACATCCTGTAATACACAGGACAAACCCCACAACAAAGAATTATATGACCCAAAATTGCAGAAGTACTGAAGTTGAGAACCCAATCCAAGATATGGGCAATGCATAGAGCAGCCTCCTCACAAAGTGAAAGAGATTGATCCTGCCATACGACAAGGTTCTTCCTGTGTAGCACGCCTAGTCACTTTATTTCACCAAGTACTCTTCAAGGTGGAAGTTATTATCTCCATATTACAGATAGAAAAATGGAGGTGAAGATAATAAAAGTAATTTACCCAAAGGCCTTCTGATGGTAGAGGAACTGAGACTGAAACTTCACTGGCCCGATTCCGAGGCCTGGGCTCCTAAGCCCTGCTCTAACTGTCGTGTGTGTGTGTGTGTGTGTGTGTGTGTGTGTGTGTGTGTGTGTGACCTTGGTCCTTGCTTTTCCAAATTTTATCTTGGCTTAATAAAAATTTCCATGACCAGTTCAGAGGACTTATATTCAGAATTGCACCCATCCTTTTGCACTGCACTGTAGGGGCTGCAGATCTGCTTTCTCTTACTTGGTTCTTGTCCTTGACGAGTCAAGAGGCTCACAGCCCCTGGGTGCTAGAAGGACTACTGCAGACCTAGGTGCTTCTTACCAAGGGATTTGTACCCCTACCAAGCAGTTTGTGTGAGATAAATTGGAAAACACAACAGATAAGCAAACAACCCAAGCTACTAAAGTCTGTGTCCTGAGTCACTGAATTGCTGTCACCAGAGAACTATGTGGAGGTGACCACACCTGGCAGCAGACTAAGGTTGAAGCAGACCTATTAGTTGTTGTTACTCATTTACTTCTCAGTGGTCAATGAACCAATCAGCCATCAGTCAGCTTCTGTGTACAGGTCATGTTCCCAATGACTCTGACCAACCCAGCGTTGTTACTCAGAGGTGGCATCTTGGCTAAAATACTATTAGAGGACGAAGGTATGTGTTGGTTCGTGGCTGACTTGGTCCAATGACCTAGAGGAATGTGAACCTTAGGAACTGAAGAAGACCAGTATTTTTGGATGATAATCTTTGGGGAAAGGACAGGCTTTGCAAAACTCTACGTCAAGGTTTGCTGTCCTCAGATTCGGGCTGCAGGCTGGGACACCAGTATCTGAAATGACCCTCAGCCCAGAGGGGTAACTAGTGAGGACAACACATTTGAGCGTGAGCCCATCCCTGACAACTAAAACCTACTCTCTGTTTGCTTGTTATCAAGGAAAAATTGGTTTGGCTAGGGAAGGAGGAGGTTGAGCAGGGTGTAGAGAAGATGAGGAGAGAAGAGGGAGTCTGACTGCTTTGGTTTGAGTTTTTGTTTTTCTCCAGGGGTTATGAAGGTGAACTTGCCAAAGAGTAGAAGGCAGAAAACTCAGTGTCCAAGGTCACTAGATTCTGAAGTCCTGGGTATGAAATAGTTCTTACCTATTCTGTGCATGGAAATCAAAGCTGTCGAACACTTTTCTCAGAAAAAAAAAAAAAAAGTTTTATTTTCCGTTGCCAAATTTTTAACTTTTTTGTTTTGAATTAATTTCAAACTTATGGAAAAGTTGAAAGAATAGTACAACCCAGAATCCCCAGATATTGACATTGTACCACATTTACACTCTTATTCTCTCCTTAGAGAACATACGTGTTCTTAATATATTTGTTTATATACATATTCTTATTATTTCCTAAACTGTTTGAGAGTAAGTTAAAGACATGGTGCTACTTAATCTTTAAATACTTCTGTGTGTATTTCCTAAAAAGCAGGACATTTTCTACATAATCATAGTAAATTATCAAAATTGAGAAATTGATATTCATGCAGTATTATTTATCAGATCTACAGAGCTTACTCAAATTTCACTTGTCAACCTAAAAAAGTTCTTTTTGACAAAAGAAAAAAATGATTTTCTGGTGCAAGATCACAAGTTGCATGGGGTTGTCACTTCTATTTAGTCTCCATTAATCAGGAACAGTCTTCAGTCCTTCTTTTCCTTCACTCATGCCTTTGACATTTTTGAAGAGTACAGGCCACACATTGTGTAGAGTTGAAAGATGTGCCTTATGCATGATTAGCTTTCAGTTATGCACAGAAGTGCTGCTGTGTCCTTCTCAGTGGCTATACCAGGAGGGACATGATGTTGGTTTGTCCCATAACTAGTAGTGTTCATTTTTATCACTTGATTAAAGTGGTATCTGTCAGATTTCTCCACTGTGAAATTACTATTGCTCTCTTTTTAATTACTACAGATCTTATGCAAAGATTCTTTGAGATTCTATGGTTATTGTTTCTTATCAGAATTTCACCCACTAGTTTAAAATTGCCTGGAACAATTGTCACTATGTCAGTTGCCAAATGATGATTTGCTAATTCCATCATTCCTTTTACACTTCTTAACTGGCATATTAATTCTCCTATAAAATGAGGCAGGTAATGTGCCCTCTCTAACTGAGAAGGCTGTTAAGAGGATCAAATGAGACCTATATGTAAAAGTGCAGTGCAGAATGCTTCATAAATGTAAGCCATTGTTTTACTATTGTTCACCTTATGCCTGCCATCGGCCAAACACAACGACACAGAAAATTTCCGCTCTCTGCTCTAGGGCACATTAAACCCCATGAGTATTTGTATTTTTCACAAAATTCCCTTGGGAGTTCGGATTGCAACAAAGGCTACAGAATCCATTCAGGGAATATAGTCAACATTTAGTTATTTGACAATTATTTATCAAGACAAGGACTTGAACAAAACACTATACCAATTGAATGTATAAACATGAAATTTCCTTAAAATGTCTAAATATGAAATTTTGCAAGAGTTGGTTACACCACCCCACCCCTCAAAATTATATATTTTTAATGTATTTATATATTTGAGAAGGGGAAATCCTGCTACATGGACACAATTTGCAACAAACGAATAACTCCTACAGAGGGAAGATTTGGAGAAACTATACCAAATTTTTACGCCACGATAGTCTAAAAACCTGACTGCTTTAGAAATAGTCACAGCTATATCATAAGAATCAACTAGTTTGCACAAACCTACCATTTACCTCTGACTTATGTTTATCAGTTAATAATTCTTTTACTCTTTTTTTTCTTTCTTTAGCTATAGATCTTTTGGCAGGAAAAAAAGATGAAAGCAGAGCCCAAATTTTCCATGATAAGTGAAGATATACTACATTATTTTTTATCTGAAATAATCTGTTCCTTGTAAAGCAATGGAAATAAAATTGTGTGTATGTGTGCACATGAGTGTGTGTGTGTACCATTCTATCTGTATGTATGTTTGTATTCCTTATTAAGGAAAGAAACATTTGTATATATATGCAGGAAATAAATGTCTTATCAACCCAATGACCTGTGTCAACTTTGCCATTACTTTTTCTACTACTTGGTTAGTTTTTGCATTACTTTAGAGGAGTGTTTTAGCACTTAAATGGCCATCTTCCCAACCAAATAAGAGTTATTGTATTTTTAACTATCTATTTATACACTCAAATGCATTAAGATATCTTAAGTTCATCACTCCTGGGTTATAATGCCTTAATGGTTCTAATTTGAATTTTCTTTCTAATTTTGAACACTCAGGACACCATCTTCTTTTACTGTTCAAGAAAGAAGTGTCTCCGTCATACACAGGGGGAAAATGCTCTTTTGGGTGTTAGCCCTCCTGACCCTTTGTGGTTTTCTATGGCATTATAAAGGACAGCTAAAGATCACAGACATCACTGATAAGTACATTTTCATCACTGGGTGTGACACTGGCTTTGGAAACTTGGCAGCCAGAACTTTTGACAAAAAAGGATTTCATGTAATTGCTGCCTGTCTGACTGAATCAGGATCAACAGCTTTAAAGGAAGAAACCTCAGAGAGACTTCATACTGTGCTTCTGGATGTAACTGACCCAGAAAGTGTCAAGAGGACTGCCCAGTGGGTGAAAAACCAAGCAGGGGAGAAAGGTGAGTGATGTGGGGATGGGAAGAATGGAAGGGGTGTTGAGAAGTTGCCAAAGCTAAATAAAATGTGTTCTGATTTTAAATAGTTCCTCCAAAAAAATATTTCCTAAATACCAGCTGTGTACTGGAGAAGATTGGAGAAATTTTAGAATAACCCCTGAGTAGTTCTAAGTTTCAAGCTCTCTACATGCATGAGAGACACAGCCCACGTTATCCTAAGTCCCAGTGGGTGAATTTAGAACTGAGATAGAGGTATTAACTTTTCCTGGTCTTTTCCTGTGAAGTGCTACTCTAGCCCCCTGCACAGCAAAGAACTTGGGGCTAAAAACTACAGGAGATCATGGGGGCAATCTCCAAATTGTCATCTGTATTGGGACCCACTTCTCACTACAAAATGGTTCCAGAGCTCACACATTTTCACTGGGAAAGAAAGAAAATGGTCTGAGGATCTGAGCAAAGGTGTCTTAGATAGTCGTGATAGAGTAGTGAGTCACTGGACCTCATTCTGCCTTAGATTCTGCAAAGATGGCAGCATTCTGAACTAGAATACTTTTATTGGCTTGGATCAAGTTTGAAATATTCTCATGAATGAAGATATTTGAGTCCACAAAGGAAAAAACAAATGTATGTGATTTTTCTCTATCACATCTTCATCATATAGTTGAGACTCTGAAACTTTCAAAAACAATGGTTTGACGAGGCTCCAGTTATTTTTTAATGCTTGAATTCCAAACACCTTTAACAATATTAAATGCTCCCCACTATAAAATAAGCCAAGTGAATGACTGGGTTTTTACCAAAAATAACTGTGAAATAGATCAATGTTGTTCTTTGTCTATAAAGAACTGTTTGTAAATATTCTCTGGCTTTGCCATCTAGCACAGTAGGAAAAATCGACCAGTTTACTCACATCTGAGATTAAAAAGCAAAAAGTCTCACTCAGACAGTATCAGTATTTGACATTCAGAAGCAGAAACAGAAGAATTGTGAGATTGGCTTCCAGTCGCAGAACTTCAGCCATTTCAGTTTAGCCTCCCACCCTCTGTGCTCTCACTTCCCAAGACAGCAAAGTATTTCAAAGCAGGAAGGAGTATGACTAGAAGCAGGAAATGGCACCATCAGGTAAAGCAAGGGCTGTATTTCCATCAAGGATGCCCATATAATGCCACCTTCTACCACACCTCCTTCCCTTCCTCTCTGTTCTAGGTCTCTGGGGTCTGATCAACAATGCTGGTGTTGTCGGTGTGCTGGCGCCCACTGACTGGCTGACAGTGGAGGACTACAGAGAACCTATTGAAGTGAACCTGTTTGGACTCATCAGTGTCACGTTAAATATGCTTCCCTTGGTCAAAAAAGCTCGAGGGAGGGTTATCAACGTCTCCAGCATTGGGGGTCGGCTTGCATTCAGTGGAGGGGGCTACGCTCCATCCAAATATGCAGTAGAAGCCTTCAATGACAGCTTAAGGTAAAGCAAAGATGGGTATATTAGAAAATAATAGGTGCTAACATTCACTGAACATTTATTTATGTACCAGACACTATTTTTGGTGCTTTACGCTATTCCCAATTTATAGATGATACCACTGTAACTAAGAGAGATGAAGTAACTAGCCCAAGGTCACCCAGCTGTCAAGTGGTAGAATTAAGATTTGAACATAATTCTGTCGAAGTCTTTTTTCCTTTTTGCATTAGTGCATGATGTGGATAGTGGTGGCAAACTTATATTCAACAGATCAGCTTATTTAACAGGGAATCCCAGAGAGAAGCTAAATCGAGTCTCTCTGTTGGTGTTACTGTCAGCTGCAGACACAACAGTAGCATTTTATTTAAACCCTCAGTAAAAAATTATCCGGTAAATAATGACTCAGCTATGCAGCATTTTATTTCCTCTTGTTGCAAGTTCTGGACTCAAACCTCACACACTATATCTGAATGTATGGTAACCTCCCCACCCCCACTCCAAGGACAAGAAAGACAGCTTTCCTCTGATGCTTCCATTTCCAAATGAAACTCAGAGTAGGAGCTTGCTAATCAGAGGTGAAGATTCTGCTACCACCAGAAAGCATTGACCACATCTTTTTGCTGTGTGCTATCAGAGAATCCCAGAGCATAAAACCATAAGATGACCAATTTAATAAACAAAGTCCCCCAACTCAGTGTGCGCAGACATGAATTACTTTGGGTTTATGATGTTTGAGGTTCACTGGGCTTCTTGAATCTCTAGGTTTATACCTTTTGACAGATTTGGGGAATTTTCAGCCAGTGTTTCTCCAAACTTTTTTTTTTCTACAATCCACTATTCCTTCTCCTAGGATTCTAACACAAATGTTAGACCTTTTGGGTTTGTCCCACAGATCCCTATGTTTCTGTTCACTTTTCAATTATTTTTCTCTTTGCTGTTCAGATTAGGTAATTTCTAATGATCTATCTTCAAATTCACTGCTTTTCCTTCATCTTCTCCATTTTACTAATGAGTCCAGCCAGTAAATATTTTATTTTGATTATTGTATTTTTCAAGTGTAAAATTTTCATTTGGTTCTTTCTTTTCTGAAAGCTTTCTTTCTTTCTCTCTTTCTCTCTCTCTCTATCCCTCCCTCTTCCTTTCTTCAGAAATAAAGAGAAAGAAAGAAAGAAAGAAAGAAAGAAAGAAAGAAAGAAAGAAAGAAGAAAGAAAGAAAGAGGAAGGAGGGAAGGAAGGAAGAGAAGAATGAAAGAGGGAGAGGAAGAAAGAGCGAGGGAGGGAGGAAGGATGGAAGGAAGAAAGAGGAAGGAGGGAAGGGAAGGAGGGAAAGAAGAAGAAAGAGGGAGGGAGGAAAGAAGGGAAGAAGGAAAGAAGAGGATTCCCCGCTCTCTCTGAGCATTAGGATCCCCCACGCCAACTCCTCAAGCCAGAACAATGGGCTTCGCCTGGAGTTCTCTCTGTTTATGAATTGGGTCTCTCCTGGAATTCTTTCCTTCTACTTCTGAGTTTTGAGGTTGATTTGAGTCCAGACCAGGGATCTAGAGCAGCGGAAATATAGGAAACCCACGTTTGGTTCAGTGGTATTTCAAAATCTACTCTTCTTCCCTACTTTGCCTACTAACATTTGCTTTTTAGAGTTTTTAAATAGCTGCTCCATGCATTCTGTCCAGGTATTGTAGCTGCTTTCAATAGGAGAGACAGGAGTGTGTGTGTGCTTAATGTATCTTACCTGAAACCAGAACCTGTGACCGTCAGTTCAAAGCCTCTAAACTGCAAATGGTTATATCAGTTAAGGTTCTCATGGGAAATGGAGGCACATTAAAATTGGGTCAATGGAGCAGATTTACTGAAAGGACTGTTTGCAGACATGGGAGCTGTGTAGGGAAATCTCAAAAGGTAGTGTAGTTTCTAGGAGTTAATGCCACCAGGGGTATATCTGTCCACAGGACTGAAGGGACAAAGAGACAGGGCTGTCTCCAGAACCTGGATACATAGAGGCTATCACCTTCAGGTGAGGGATGAAACCAACCAGTGTCCACACCGCAGGAGGAATAACTAGCTCAACCTCCTCTCATCATTCCCTGTAATCTCCCACCAGTACTCCCAACTGACTGTACCCAATAGAAGGCAAAATCCCAGAATGTAGTGCAGGAAGAAGGGTGGAGGGGACTAGAGGAGCAAATGGAGGGTATCCAGCAGAGTGTGCCTTAGGGAAGAAAGACAAATTAGATAGAGCCTTTTCTTCGATTTATACATTTATTTATTCAACCAGCATGTGTTGAAAGCACATGTTAGAGTTTGTCATCTAAACCATGGATCTAGGCTTAGCTTACCAGTAAAAGGTCAGATTATTCCAAGGAGACTAATAAAGACAGAGCAGCTCCATTTTGCCATTTAATCTGGTTGCCTGATTTGATTCTCCCAGGAAATAAACACAATAGCATTAGAACAACACTTCTCAAACAGTAAATCGCCAGAGGATTTTGTCAAAATGCAGATTCTGATTCAGTGGGTCTCAGGTGGGTCCTGAGTTTCTGCATTTCTAAGAAGTACCCAAGTACTGCCCATGATTCAGGGATTGCACTTTGATTAGCAAGGTCATGGGGAACCTCCATTAGTCTCTTTGGTTGCCCTTTAGTTCCGTGATTTCAGCAACAGTATCCTAATAAAATTTTAGTATACTTAGGGATTTACTCACTTTTAAGAAGAGATTTCAACAGACAGGCTTGTAGGATTACAATGGAACTATACCATGCTTGAAATTAACCAATAAGGGTGTTTATTTCTTTCTAAGGCTTGGAACTGATATTAGAAATGCTACTGTGTATTCAGGCCACACTCCAGTGACAGCTACAGAATTTCTATATTATAAGAGGATTAGGAGCAGCAGTCCAATTGGGAGAAGGCTGGAGCTCTTTAAAGCTGTATTTGCCCAGCAAGCATACTGGTTTCATACTGGTTTTACTTACCTGGTAAGCTTAGTTGTGGACTTGAAGTCACTTGTCCCTAGATTATATGTTATTTTCGTGAGCATGTGGAGAGACAAGGCTTCCCAAATACCCCCTTGGCACTGCTACATTCCAAAATCCAAAGGGGATCAGAAGATAGGTGAGAAAAATACAATTAAGTTGGAAAATAATCTTTTTAATTTTAATGCAAGCAATATACATTTCTATATCTTTCAAGGTCAAGCTAATTTGCATTTTTAGTAAAATATACTTCAAACTAGACAACAGGTATGTTTCTAGAAAGCAGAACCTAAGATAAACCACATTTTAAGTTCACTGGTAGAGCTCTTTGAAAAATGTTATGGTGGAGACTTCTGTAAAATGAATAACTATTTCCTTATATATTACTGGTGGAACTAGAAATTAAATTTAGGGAACGATTATTCATAAACCGTTCGTAATACTTTGGTTTGCTTTAAAGAAAGGGACACCATATTCCCTTAAAACCATGTCTCCCGGTAAACCAGTAGACTATTGGTTTTCCAAGGCGACATGATGAAAGAGTTTGCCAAGCAGCATAGGGAGCAGGTTAGTCAGGCCAGGGATTGTCATATTGTATCCCTCAGCCCCCCTCATTTGTGCTGTAATCTCCTCACATTCCTGGAGGAGAGGTAAACTTGACCATCCAGGCCAGTCATTAGTCGATTTCACCATCAGGTAGTTTGAGTACTGAGAAGAACCTTGTCCCCAACCCAAATGCTTGTCAACTTAATGAGACACTATCTTTTGGGGGAACACTGCACTGGGGGTGGGTCTACCCAGATCCCTTTCCTGTTCTGCCACTAAACCAGCCCTCACTTCACCACCCTGAACTTCAGTTTCCTCATCTGCAAACTGAGAGGGTAGAACAAGATGCTCTTTCCCATGCACCCCATTCCATGATTCCATGAAAAGATTCATAAGCAAACATTCTCCAAGTAAGCCTGGATTAAACATCTTCTATGGGCTCTTTTCACAGGCGAGACATGAAAGCTTTTGATGTGCACGTCGCATGCATTGAACCAGGATTGTTCAAAACATATCTGTCAGATCCAGTAAAGTCCACCGAAAGAAAACGTACCATTTGGAAGCATCTGTCTCCAGACATCAAACAACAATACGGAGAAGACTATATCGAAAAAAGTGAGTTTCTGGGTGGACCCAGGGTCCTCTGGTATTCATTGTCCTAGACAGCTTGAATGAGACTCAAACATAATTGAAAAAATAAGGTTCTCATGGTAATACACCAATAGAGATCTCAAATATGGATCAGGGATGCTTATTAATTCCAGTGTCATCTCTTGCTCCTCCAAGTGTTTATAAACACTTACTGAGCATTTACTAAGTGCCAAGTTCTATATTAAGTGCCTTATAAATTATATCATTTATTCCTCAAAAGAACTATAGTAGTGAGCAGAGGCTTGGAAAGGGGAAATGTCCTACCCAAGCTTATACAACTCCCCCAGGCCGTGCCTGGACTGGAGCCCATGGTCATCACCTCTACCCAAACCTCCTCTTTTTGGTAATCACCGACTACTCATTCAACATTGTTCAAGGATTTATGGAGGTTACAAAATATAAAGACTCAGACTTTGACCCTTCACTAGCTTACAATCTAGTTGACAACAAAACGTAAGCAGATGAGACTGTACAACATGCAAGAAACTTGATCCTTTACTTCTGAGACACAACCCAACAGCCCAGAAGGGGTGCTAGATAGTATGCTCTCTAATTACCAAGAAATTCAGCACAGGATAAAAAGTACTGCTGGTTAAGAAGCCTTTATAGGAAAGGTCAGGTTTGAATAAGGCCTAAACAGGAAGAAATTATTTGGGTGGAAGTCTTCTGGAGCAGGAATGCATGGGAGATGGAGATGGAAGGAAAAGTAACATAAGTCAGACTGAGTCAGGGATAGAGGAATAATCATAAAGATTAGATAACGATGACTAACACATAGTGAACATTTACTATGTACTTGTCACCATTCTAAGTGCTTTACACAAACTCTTTCATTTAAAATGCCCAAACAAACCCTCTGAATTTTATAGAAACAGAGGCACAGGGATGTAACTTGCCCAAAGTGGCACAGCTAGTAAGTGGAAGAGCTAGATCTAAACCCAGACAGCCTGACTTCGCCATCTATTCTTGGGCCGTGCACTGCAACAGGGAAGAGGCATTGAGGAACTGCTGGAACTTCCCTGTGTCAGGGGCCCACCTCCACGTCAAACGTCCTGGCCCTGTTAGTTTACTTGCCATTCCTCGAACACTTACTAAGCTCCTGCTGTGAGCCAAACAGGGCCCCACCTGATTTTGTGTCACTCTAACCCCAGCTGTGATCTTACCTCTTCATCAACAGGCTTGGTAAGACAGCCAACTGTGACAAGGTTCAAGGCCAGGAGTTTTCAAGGTGGAGCCAAGAGCCTAGTCAGATCCAGCTGGGGAGGTTTTTAGACAGACTGAGTTCCCCAGCCACCTCACTACACACACACACACACACACACACACACACACACACACACAGGTCAACTAGAACATCTGGTTTGACAAACCTCCCAGTGCTGATATGTCACTATGTGTAGGGTTACAACCACTGCCATTAAACGCTCTGTTTCTCACTCACATACTGCCTCTGAAGGTTCTAAGTAAGTTGGGAAACAAAATCCGTCACTGAAAAGAGCTTTCCCTGTTTGATGTTGATGTTGATACTTTCTAAGTGCCTGTGAATATATCATCAACTTCTATCTCAAAATTATTTTTGACTTGGCCCCTGGGTAAGGTGTTCTTTCTCAGAATTCCCAAAGGAATTCCCAAAATAGAGCCCTATTTTGTCCTGGATGCTCATTAGAGTTTTCTGAGCCAGGACCTCAAGATCAGCCAGACTCACAGTTCCAAAGTAGACCACAAATTTAAGCTCACCTTGCTTCATTGTGCAAGGTGGAGTAGTAGGAATTTAAAATTGACTAAAATTGACTAAGACTTACGAGCTAGCCTCAATTAGACTCTTTGAACACCTTTTGGCTACTGGTCCTGAAGTAGAATGAAAGATTTAACACAATAGATTTTCCCTTGAGAAGACACAACTCAAGGTATGTTTTAAGAGCTTAGGAGGAATGTTCCAAGCCATCACCACTCCCTTGATAAAATACCTGCCTCTTTAAAGGTATCTTAGCTTGGGTCTTCCCTGGTGGCGCAGTGGTTAAGAATCTGCCTGCCAATGCAGGGGACATGGGTTTGAACCCTGGTCTGGGAAGATCCCACATGCCACAGAGCAACTAAGCCCGTGAGCCACAACTACCGAGGCTGCGCTCTAGAGCCGCAAGCCACAACTACTGAGCCCGTGTGCCACAGCTACTGAGCCCGTGTGCCACAGCTACTGAGCCTGCGTGCTGCAACTACTGAAGCTCACGCCCCTAGAGCCCATGCTCCACAATAAGAGAAGTCACCACAACGAGAGCACATGCACCACAACAAAGAGTAGCCCCCACTCGCTGCAAATAGAGAAAGCCCGTGCACAGCAACGAAGACCCAATATAGCCAAAAATAAGTAAATAAATAAATTAATTTTTTAAAAAGTGTCAGCTCATTACTCAAACACTTCATTTACCTGAGAAGCAGGATAACTTTAGCTTCCTGAGTCAGGGCTCTGGGAGATAATTCTCTATTCACTGACTTATAGAGGCACATGTTATATGAGTGTACACACACACAGGCACAAGCACATGTGCACACTCACATTTCCTATAAACTTAATACTCCCGTAAAACAAATTCGGAATCAAACTACTAACTTCCTGGGTTCAGGAGCCTCAGAGACTTTATGAAGTATCTTTCCTACATTGGTTTAAAGTAGCACTTCTCAAAGTTTGGTCCGTGGACCAGCGCCATCAGCATCACCTGGAAACTTGATAGAAGTGCAAATTCTTGGGCTCCACTTCACACTCACTGAGTCAGAAACTAGAGGTGGGACCTGGCTTTTAACAAGCCCTCTAGGAGATTCTGCTTCTCACTCAAGTTTGAGAGCCAGCGGTCTAAAGAAATCACTGTTGCATCCTTTTCTGAGGAATAGATAGAAACCCATGACAAGGGGACCCAGTTATAATGGCAAATTCAAAATAAATTCCCTCACTGCATCCTCCCTTTTGCAACCTGGCCTCACACTCCCCTACTCCTCTTCTTTCACAGAGCAAATGTGCTTTTGTCTCTTTTTACAGGTCTAGACAAACTGAAAGGCTCTACATCCCTTGTGAACATGGACCTTTCCCTGGTGGTGGAATGTATGGACCACGCTCTCACAAGTCTCTTCCCTAAAACCCATTATGCTGCTGGAAAAGATGCCAAAACTTTCTGGATTCCTCTGTCTCACATGCCAGCAGTTTTGCAAGACTTTTTATTGTTGAAACAGAAAGTAGAGCTGGCTAATCCTAAAGCAGTGTGACTAAGCTGACCACAGACGCCTGCCCCAGGCTATGAGATTGGTTGATTCCAAGGACATATCTCCTTCTCCATCTCATTCTTTACCTAATCCAACCTAGACTCATTTAGAAGATGCTTCTTTTGGTAAAAGAAGAGATCCCACCCTCACTGATGATGTCCCAGGGTCCCTTCTCAAACTTTGTTTGAAAAGATGGGCAGGTATGACAGCTGTCCAACATTTAGGCTTTGCCTGCTTGGTATGATGTAAGGAAAATGGGAAGGCTTTCCCATCCAAAATGATCTCCACCCCTTGCCTGCCCCATGCTTCTAGTCCACAGCACTTAAAAGTAACTCCTGAATGTTAAATATTTGTCCCTTATCAAAACATTGAGAGATAAGTAGAAGACTTTCATAAGTGGATTAGGTGTGTTATCTTGCTGAGATAAGGATTAGAACTCAGTTCTGTGAGCTTTGGTGGAGGCAAGAAAAGGAAGGGTAATGAAGCATTATGGAACTGGTATAAGCTAAGGGGCAACAGAAAAGTACTAGGTAAGACTACAAGTAGGAGGGAAGGAAAAGGAGAAAAGGAATAGGAGGACTGAAAAAAAGAAACAAGTGTAAAAGTAGAGTTAGGGAGATTCCAAGACAAGCCTGCCTATCCTAGAGGGAACTACAGAGGATGGACAGCTTCTTCAAGGCCACTGTGAACACTGATGCCCATACAGCTCTCTGTGGAAAGATGGTAACAACAGAGGAACCAGTCATTCCAAAAGAAGAAAAATGTAGAACATGTGTGTTTATTCTGGTTTATTGTAAATACAACAAGACATAGACTATCTAATAAAATTACACCTGAGATGGTTGGAAATCCAACATTTGAGGGGGTCTCTGAAGCCCCATGAAAATACAGAGCTAAATTCAAAGACTCTCTTTCACCTACAGTGACAGTGAGAGCAGGTCTGCTCCTGGCTCATATTATGGTTCTAAATTGGGTTGACTCTGGACCCACCCCCCCACCCAAAAGAAACATCTACCTAAACGGATGCTTGCCCAAACCCCAGCACCCAGCCCAGTATCACTCACAGAGGTTGGCTAAATATTTACATGAAAAGCCCGAATTGTCAAACTTTGACATTTGCTACAGATTAATGTAGGGTGAAACAGCGGGAGAAATTATCTAGTGTGCATATTTGTGTGTACACGCACACACACACTGAACTTACTGCGAAGAAACTAATGTCTGCTGCTTGAAACCATGTCACTTAGAAGATATCAGTAATTCAATTCATTTACACTCACCTTTCAGGAAACATCTGCCTATGAGGTAGTTTCCTCCTTTCACGTTTGCAACATACTGATGATTTTGCAAAATCAAATTTCCAATGGTGTCAGGTCCACCTGAACATATATTTCATTATTTTGAGAGAAGATACACTCATCCTTTTTGCATGAAAATGAAGAAAATCACAGCAAGAATCAGATAGAAAAATTCTCGGGCAAAATTATCTCAACTATCATCACTACCTACTTATGAACTCATCTCCATCTTGGTCCTAGCCCCAGAGACCATCCACCTACAGATTCCTGATTTCTTCTGGTTGCAACTAACCACCTATGGGTTAGGTGACTGTCACTCAGCTTATCCTTGGAGCTGAAGTTCATCTGCATTGTTTGCTGGGGCTCCTCCTTCTCACCTTGAACTCCTAGATCTTGGCTTCATTTCATTGCTTTAAAAACATCTAGCCTGCTGCTTCCTGACCTTCTGGGCCTCCAGGGCTTTAGAATCTGCAGGAACCTCATTTGCTGAACTTTCCACCATGTCATTGGGCTTGCCTAATGGTGTTATTTCCTTTATTTCACCTTGGCCTGAGTTCTTTACTCATTTCTCCAAGTAGCTACAATTGGTAACTCCCTGTTTCACCTAACCAAAAAAATGCTGTACTTAAATGAATGCTCTCAAATATGATATCACCTTAAAATGAAACCAAATATATTCATCCAAGCAACTTTTAAAGTTTTTCAACTAAATGAGAAGGTGGGGGCATTTGGAGTATAAAGACATAGTCTCAACAAAAGCACAAGACCTGGGAGGGAGGGAGGGACTCAGGGGGTAGGGACATGGGAAGGTCAGGGCACCAGGAGTCTGAACTATGGGTTCCTAGATGTCTCTCCATCACACAATCACTTCTCATATTCTCTGTGCTCTTGGGGAAATACATTTTTATCAATAATATTTTGGTGGACATATGTGGTGGACTTTCTGCTAAACACTGGCCTATAGTCAGGAACAAAATGGATATGGTCCCTTCCATCACAGAGCTTAAGGTAACCCAAAGACTGAGGCTGCCACTCAGGATGCCTTAGAGGAGCTTCTCCAGGAATCTGTGGTCAAAATGAATTGAGACATCGTCTTCTGCCACACTGAGCTTGGGAGGTCCTTCCCCACTTAGTTTGGAGGGACCAGGAGAACTTCCCAGATGTTCCCTCTGGTCGGATCTAAAAATCCAGCTGTGTCCAATATAGCTCTATCTGAACAATATATTCAAATCTGGAGTTTCTATCTCCCTCGCCCCACCTACCCTTTCCCTGTCCAGCACCAATTACTGTCAATTTTATCTCCTGAGGAGACCTCAAGTCCATCTACTTCTCTTCATGTCCAGTGCAACCATCTGTTCAAGCTTCCATCATCTCTTATCTCAACTACAGCATATTTACCCTGTGTAGCTTCAATGATTTCTCCTCACTGCAGTCAAATTGTTCAAAATTAAAATCTGATCATGCTGGTCTTCTCCCCACCTCCACTTTCCTAAACCCTTCAGTATGTTCCCATTGCACTTTGACTAGATTAAAATGCAAAACATAAACCACGTTGTCCTGGCATGCCTCATGAGCCTCATTTTAGGCTACTATTCTCATTTTGCCATCTCAGGGCCTTTGATCATGCTTCTCCCTAGAACGTTCTGATTTTACCTGCTTATCTAGTTTCCTCATCCTACGATCTCATTCCCTTCCTCAGGGAAGCATGTACAATTCCAAAATCTGACCACCATCTTTTCATCCCAACTTATACATTCTCACAGCACCCTATAATTTACTTCAGGGCACTTATCACAGTCTCTAATTATGTATTTGTGTGGCTGGTAAGTTAGTTAATATTGGTCTTCCCTATCAATTTTTTTCTTAACTTTTTATTGACATTGGCAAATTAAAATAGAATAAATTAACAAGTATTTTTTCAAAAAAATGTTTTGTACAAAAATACTGTCAAATTTTCCTAAAAAGCTTTCAACACAGTAGTATCTTTTCACGTACTGAATATAACTATTAGCACGGTGTCAAAAATGTTGAAGACAGGGGCTTCCCTGGTGGCGCAGTGGTTGAGAGTCCGCCTGCCGATGCAGGGGACACGGGTTCGTGCCCCGGTCCGGGAAGATCCCACATGCCACGGAGTGGCTGGGCCTGTGAGCCATGGCTGCTGGGCCTGCGCGTCCGGAGCCTGTGCTCCGCAACGGGAGAGGCCACAACAGTGAGAGGGCCGCACACTGCAAAAAAAAAATGTTGAAGACAGAAACAAAATAAAAATCTGTGAAGTGTTTGCCACTGATGACATTCCACACCATATTATTGTCTGTACATATGGGGGAGGGGGACAGCCACCTTGAGAGTGAACAGTATGACTCTCCTTATCAAATTTTAAGTTCCATGAAATCAGGAACCATGATGATTTGCTTATCTTCGTATTCCCTTGCCTAGCACATTACTGGCACATAGACCAGTGTTCAATAAATATTTGTGGAATAAAATCAGAAATCAGCCTGTATTAGCCGTTCTGACTAAGGTGCAGTACTATCACTTAAGATCAATTTTGCCAGCCCCATTACTTGTGCTATCAATGTGTCAGTTCAACAAAATCCTGTAACTTCCTTAAGCCTTTGAGTACTTCCACAAGGGTTCCCTACCTCTGGTTCTGCTATCAGCATTCCCTCAGAGATTAGTCAGTGTTGCCATAGTGATTTCCCGTGACCTGTTGATCCAAAGACACTGTGAAGGAGCCTGCATCTATGTTGAGACTTCCTGGGTCCAGTGGTCACAGAAAAAGAGGACATTAGAAATCATTTTGTCCAGGAAAGTCCCTGGCAGTCCAGGAGTTAGGACTGCGTGTTTTCACTGCAGAGGGCCAGGGTTCAGTCCCTGGTCAGGGAACTAAGATCCTGCAAGCCACGTGATGTGGCAAAAAAAAAAAAAAAAAATCATTTTGTCCATTTCTCTGACTGTAGGCAGGACATGTCCATGCCATCCAGGCTGAAGAGAATCTCTTATATTTAAAATCTCTCCAGAAACTCCATAACTTCTGTGGGAAACCCAGCCCAGCATTTAATGAGGAAAACTTCCAGGAGCTTCTAAGAAAAGTGATCAATTTTGGCTCTTCTCCACCCTATTAATCCCAATAATTCTCAAGAACACAAAAGATAACTGTACCATCAGTGTGGAGGAAAGAGCTAAACATTCATAAAATGAAAAGCTTTTTAATATTTACAAATTATTTGTGGCAACTTAATCTTTGCCACAGTTTATAAGGATAATACTGGCCAACAGTTTCATGAAATTTTGCATGTTGAAAAATAAGACAATTCTGTTGATACTCAATTCAGACATTCTTCCTCAACTCTGTGATTCATTTTTTTAAAACAAAATATGAATAATATCCATTCTTCTATATGAGGCATTAAAATAGCCAGGGCTCTAATGCAGATTCTGGTTTAGCAAAGTTTCCAAGCTCTTTCTGCACACAGTACCTGCCTAGGAAAAAACCAGATCACAGCTCTTGCCTAATCCATTCCTGGAAATAAATAACACTCCAGCCTGAAACAAGTCATGCAAAGCAACATAGCATTCTGTCACATTCTACACCAGCAACTGCCCTGAACAGTTCCATTTCAGTTTCTTTTGAGAAACTGGAGATGGAAAGCATTCTGCTATGGACACATAGCATAAGCCCTGACAAAAACCATCCAGTCCCATGTCTAGGTAAAATATTTACTCTCAGCCCTCTGGGTCTGATTTTTCCTCCTAGATATGGCAACTAAAACTTGAGCATGATGCCACCCAATTAATGATGGTACCTTTGTTATGGATCAAGTAATCCAAGCAACCTGGCTTCTCACAGGTATAATAAGAAAAATATAGTAATGGTTATTCAACACTCAGTACATGTCAGGTTCTTAATGCATTTGTACATTGCATGAATGATTTTACCTAACCCTAATCATATCTTAGATATGGGTTTTTTTTGCTTTTTGTTTGTCTTTAATGTGGTAGGAACACCACATGAAATCCACCCTCTTAACAAAGGAAGTGTACAATACGATATTGTAAACTGTAGGTACAGTATTGTACAAAAGATCTCAGGAACTCAATCATCTTGCATAAATGAAATTTTACACCAGTTGAACAGCAGCTCCCCTTTTTCCTTTCCCCCCAGTCCCTGGCAACTACCATTTTACCCCCTGCTTCTATTTTACATGCTTGATATAAGTGGTAACATGCAATATTTGTCTTTCCGTGACTGGTTTCTTACTTTTTTAAAATATTTATTTATTTGTTTGTTTGCACTGGGTCTTAGTTGTGACAGGTGGGCTCCTTAGTTGTGGCATGAGAACTCTTAAGTGAGGCATGCATGTGGGATATAGTTCCCTACCAGGGATCGAACCCAGGCCCCCTGCATTGGGAGCATGGAGTCTTATCCACTGCTCCACCAGGGAAGTCCCTGTGACTGGTTTATTTCACTTAGCATAATGTCTTTTAGGTTCATCCATGTTGAGGCATATAGAAGGATTTCCTCCTCTGTTAAGGCTGAATAATATTCCAGTGTATGTATATACCACATTTTCTTTCTTTTTTTTTAAGATGTTGGGGGTAGGAGTTTATTAATTTATTTTATTTTATTTTTGCTGTGTTGGGTCTTCGTTTCTGTGCGAGGGCTTTCTCTAGTTGTGGCAAGCGGGGGCCACTCTTCATCGCGGTGCGCAGGCCTCTCACTATCGTGGCCTCTCCTGTTGCGGAGCACAGGCTCCAGATGCGCAGGCTCAGTAGTTGTGGCTCATGGGCCCAGTTGCTCCGCGGCATGTGGGATCCTCCCAGACCAGGGCTCGAACCCGTGTCCCCTGCATTAGCAGGCAGATTCCCAACCACTGCGCCACCAGGGAAGCCCTCTGTATATACCACATTTTCTTAATCAATTCATCTGTTGCTCAACACTTAGATTGTTTCCATATTTTGGTTATTTTGAATAGTGCTACTATAAACATGGAAGTGCAAGTATCTCTTTGTGATTCTGATTTCAATTCTTTTGGATAAATGCCCAGAAGTGGGATTTGCTGGATCATATGGTATTTCTATTTTTAATTTTTTGAGGAACCTCCTTAATGTTTTCCATAGCAACTCCACCATTTTACATTCCCATCAACTATGCTTAAGCGTTCCAGTTACTCTACATCCTCACCAACACTTATCTTTTGTTTTCTTGATAATAGCCCTCCTAACAGGTGTAAGGTGATACTTCATTGTGGTTTTGATTTGCATTGTTTGATGATTAGTGATTAGTGATATTGAGCATCTTTTCATGTACCTGTTGATCATTTGCATATCTTCTTTGAAGAAATGTCTATTCAAGTCCTTTGTCCATTTTTTAATCAGGTTATTTGGTTTTTTGCTATTAAGTTGGAGTAGTTCCTTATATATTTTGGATATTAGGT